>NC_053022.1:103180056-103372017 GCF_003073215.2 Triticum urartu
CTTTGTAATCCAAAAGAGTGGGCACATCACTAGTTAAAGTTTTGACCTCTTCAAACCCACTTTTATCAATTTTCTCAACAAGATTTTCACCCTCCGAATTATCGAGGCGCCTTCTAGCTAAAGTTGACTCTTCTTTAGTCCCTTTATTATCAATCTTCATTTTACTAAACAAGGAATCAATAGAAGAAACACCAATCATTTTAAGATCCTCATCACTAGAAAACGCTTTTTGTAAAAATTCTCTTCTAGCGCTAAGCATAGCAGCTCTTTTCTTACTTTCATCCATAGTAACATAAAGATATTTAATTGATTCCTCAACCTTAGGCACAAAAAATTTCATCTTGATATTTTCTACATCATGAGAAATTATATCAATACTTCTAGACATATCATCAATCTTATTAAGCTTTTCTTCTATTGTGGTATTGAAAACTTTTTCAGTATTGCTAAATTCATTAATATTATTCTCAAGATCAGTGGTGTTCCTATTATTATTATAAGAAGGATTATCATAGGAATTACCATAATTATTAGAGGAATTACTAGGAAAAGGCCTAGGATTAAAATTACCTCTATAAGCATTGTTATTGAAATTGTTTCATGAGATAAAATTCACATCTATGGCATCACTATTTTGCTCAATCAAAGCAGACAAAGGCACATCATTAAAATCAATAGAAGCACTTTTATTAGCAACCAATTTCATAAGAGCATCAACGAAAAAATTTCTTCAACCGAATTAACTTTTTTACTAGTAGGAGCTCTTTCGATATGTCATTGTGAATAATTTGCCATAATATTATCAAGAAATTTGGTCGCTTCACCCAAAGTAATTTCCATAAAAGTACAACCCACGGCGGAATCAAAAAGATTACGAGAAACAAAATTCAACCCTACATAAAAAATTGTATGATCATCCAAAGATTTAACCCATGAGTTGGGCAATTCCTTAGCATTAATTTCATCCTTTCCCAAGATTGTGCAACATGGTCATGTTCAAGTTGCTTGAAGTTCATGATATGGATTCTAAGGGAAATAATTTTTGCGGGCGGGAAATAATTAGTAATAAAAGCATCCTTGCACTTATCCCCAGAATCGATACTATTGCGAGGCAAAGAAGAAAACCAAATTTTTGGAGGATCTCACAATGAAAACGGAAATAATTTCAAATTCACAACATCATTGTCCACATCTTTTTTTCTTTTGCATATCGCATAATTCGGCGAACGTTTTAAGATGGGACACGACATCCTCATTAGGAGTACCGGAAAATTGATCTTTCATAACTAGATTCAGCAAAGCGGTATTAATATCACAAGACTCCGCACTAGTGGTGGGAGGAGCAATCAGAGTGCTCAAAAAAATCACTATTGTTGGTGTTGGAGAAATCACATAACTTGGTGTTCTCTTGAGTCATTGTGACTACGCAACAAGATTGCACTCAAAAACAGATCTGACGAGAAAACGGTGAATGAAAAAGAGAGCGAATAAAATGGAATTTTTTTGTGCAGTGGGGGAGAGGAAAACGAGAGGAAAATAGTGTAAATTGCAAGGAGATGAGATTTGTGATTAGGAACCTGGTAGATGTTCATGATGTCTCCCCGGCAATGGCGCCAGAAATTCCTTTTGATGTTTGCTTGAACTACGTCGGTATTTCCCCAAAGAGGAAGGGATGATGCAGCACAACAACGGTAGGTATTTCCCTTAGTGATGATACCAAGGTTATCGAACCAGTAGGAGAACCACACAACACCACATAGACAACTCCTGCACACAAAGAACAAATACAGGGGTTTTGTCGATGTAAGGCAGGGGTTTTGTCGCGGGATATCCGCGGACACCTATGGGACCGGGTGGCCCCTTGCTGGTTCGACGGGGGACGTCACGTTGCACAAAGAGAAGACCAGCACGTGGCAGCACGGCAGATAGAACACAAGCAATTTACCCAGGTTCAGGCCACCGCGAGGCGTAAGACCCTACTCCTGCTTTGGCGGATTGATGGTGGAAATGAACGTGGTGGTGTGTGGTACACTTGCCCGGCAAGGCCTGCCTCAGGGCTACGGTGACCACAAGTGTATGGTAGCTTGGGTTTGTCAAGTTTCCAACCCCCTCCTACGAATGCCACGAGCCTCCTTTTATAGATTAAGGGGTCACCACAGTGGCAAAATAGTCATTACCTACTGATATGATAGCAAACAGTGTTATCATACCTAACTCTACGGGCTGGCAGGGTGCATTAAATGCACTGCTTAGTGTCACATCACTAGTTGCCCGGCAAGGTCTACCGGGCTTATCTTGCCAGCTCCGCATCTGTTCTCTTGACACGTCGTTGGACGGGTGTCACCTGTGGGTTTCTTCTGTAGGAGATGGCTACCAAGTGGCAAATGCTGCCACTTAATCACCTTGCGGCTTGGCACCGCACTGATTGACGATGTGGGTTATACTTGCATGGTTGGCGGGGTGGTTCAGGCCCCGCAAGCCCTGGCAGGTGCTGCCAAAGAGTCTTGGTCGCTTGCTTCACTACAAAAAAAAGACACATCCATGACATTTTGGGCCGAATGAAAAAAATTATGTCATACATATGACACTTCTATGATGATAATTGTGACAAAACCCGGTATCATCATAGATGTGGTGGGCTCCTACTTCTATGAAAAAAATCATGACATAAAATGGGCTTTTCGTCCTGGGCGGGCCGGAGACGCAGCTGCATGAAATTCTTTGGGCCGTCCATGACGGAAAAAACCATGGTAGAAGCGAGGGGGAGGAAAATTTTAGGGAGTTCCCGGTTACGGTGGGAGGTCAGGGGCCGAGCGATGCGCGTTTCTCTCGTACACGTACGCGCGTGTGTGCGAGGCGTTGGCTCTAACTGAACCCGAGCGAGGCGTTGGGCTCTAATTAAACCCGAGCGATTGCACTGCAGGCTACGCGTTACTGAACCCGAGCGATTGATCGATGGCTGTTAACTGAACCCGATCGAGCGATTCCGTCGCTACTGCTGCTAACTGAAGCCGATCGATTGGATGGACAGTGAGCATTGTAGGGAGGGGGGGTTGGATGAACAGTGAGCGGTGGCGTTGCCTCTGGATGAACAGGACCCCGTGGTGTGGAGGGCTGGATGAACAGTAGACGGTGGAGGGGTTCCTGTGGAGGGGTGGTTGAACAGGACCCCATGGTGTGGAGGGCTGGATGAACAGTAGATGGTGGAGGGGTGCCCGTGGAGGGGTGGTTGAACAGTAGCCGGTGGAGTAGCGCGTGGTGGAGGCTGGATGAACAGGAGCCCGTGGAGGCTGGAGGAGGTCGACGGTATCCCGTGGAGGCTGGAGGAGGTCGACGGTGGAGATGAACAGTATCCCATGGAGTCCCGTTTTACGGTACGCCACACCCCTCCCGATGAACAGGACCCCCGTTTCGACTGTAGGAGGTCCGTTTCGTCCGTTTTGCGGTACGCCACACCCCTCCTGATCAACAGGACCCCCGTTTCGACCGTAGGAGGTCCGTTTCGTCCGTTTTGCGGTACGCCACACCCCTCCCGATCAACAGGACCCCCGTTTTGACCGTAGGAGGTCCGCTTCGTCCGTTTTGCGGTACGCCACACCCCTCCCGATCAACAGGACCCCCGTTTCGACCGTAGGAGGTCCGTTTCCTCCGTTTTGTGGTACGCCACACCCCTCCCGGTCAACAGGACCCCTTTCCGAACGTAGGAGGTCCGTTTCCTCCGTTTTGCGGTACGCCAGGCCTCATTTCCATCTCCTGTTCCGTCCAAGCCCTCCCGATGAACACGACCACGCATTCCGTTCCGACCCAGCCGGTTAGCTCCCACGCGTTCCGTTGCCTCCCAATGAACACGAGCATTCCGTTGCCTCCCCATGAACATGACGCATTCCGTTGCCTCCCCATGAACATGACGCATTCCGTTGCCTCCCCATGAACATGACGACAACGATGTTTCTCCGTTCCGACCCAGCCATGTACATGAGCCCTGGGCGTACGTATGCGCAAGTAGGCGTTCGAGACCCCGCCCATATGTACACATACGTGGCCGTATTTTGTTTCTTGCACCCTGCTCGCTGTACGTACGTGTACATGCTACGTGTGCGCCTCTAATACGACACGTACACGCCTCTACTACGACACGTGCGCGCCTCTACATCCACCAGTATATATGCACGTACACGTTCGCGACCAGAATGACAACGCTACGTATGCTTCGACCAGGTGGGTCCCGACTGTCAGGCACTTCCTTGCGTGCGAAGATGTAGCTGGTGGGTCCTAGCAGTCAGGGGGCGAATCGTTTTTTTTGCCCGGACGCACTTCCTTGTGTGCGAAGATGTAGCTGGTGGGTCCCAACAGTCAGAGGGGCAAATCGTTTTTTTCCCGGACGCACTTCCTTGCGTGCGAATTTGTAGCTGGTGAGTCCCAGCAGTCAGGGGGAAATGTTTTTCGTGAAATACGGTGGCCCATCTGGTGGGTCCCCGCTGTCAGGTGGAGGAATCATTATTTTGTGCGTAATAAGGAGGCACTTCCTTGCTGCGACCGTGGACCCAGCTGTCAGCCTCTCCACGTTCAGTCCACGTCCGATGGAAGTCGTTCATTGACCACGTTGCCCACGCCGCGCCGAGGGCACCACAGCGGTGGACGACGGTGAGGACTAGGAAGGGGACGACTTGGAGCCGGGGAAGACGCAGCAGTGGATGCCCACGCGAAGAGGAGTGCGAGGGTTCACTGGTTCGGTTGTGGTGTGAGGTTGCTGTCGCCGTAGAATAACAGGGGGTGTGGGTGTGTAGAGGGATGGCCTGACCAACGGTGGGAGTAGTAGGGGGCGGTGAGGCCTCCGCGGCATCACAGCCGGCCACGGGAGGCAGGAGCACGCGGCACGACCGGCGCTGGTTTAGGCGGCTGGAGCAAGAAGACCACAGGTTGAAGAAGCACTACGGCTGTTGTATGAACATCGTACGGTAACAGGAGCTAGAATAGTTCATATTGACTAAGTTGACAAAGCCCTCCATCCCCGTCAACTTGGTAGGCCCACAAGTCAGCCTCCCACTATGCTGGGTTCCAGCTGGCAGGGGGAATATTCATTTTTTTTGCATAATAAGGAGGAACTTCCTTGCGTGCGAAGATAGCTAGTGGGTCTAACATGTCAGCGGGGGGCACGTTATTTTTGCGAAATACAGAGGCCCTTCCGGTGGGTCCCAGATGTCAGGTGGAGGAATCATTATTTTGCGTGTAATAAGGAGGCATTTCCTTGTGTGCGGCCATGGACCCAGCTGTCAGCCTCTCCACGCATAGTCTACTTCCGATGGTGTCGTTCATTGACCACGTTGACCACGCCGCGCCGAGCGCATCCAAGGTGGTGCACAACGGCGAGGCCTCGGACAGCAACGAGCCGGAGATGGGAAGACGCGAGAGTAGAGTCGCAGACGGAGAGGTGTACGAGGGTTAACTGGTTCTAGTGCGGTGTGGTTCAGCAGTCAGTGGAGAAGAACAGGAGGTGTGGAGGGGTGGAGGGATGGCCTGGCCAACGGTGGAGTAGCGCTTCATAGCGAAGCGTGGTAAGCAGAGCTGCTAGCAGCAAGAGGCGGGAGGTGGTCCCGGCGGCGCTGGAGGAAGAAGACGAGAGATTGAAGATGGATGCCGGTCGTTGGATGTAAATCCAACGGCTAACATGTCAGAATCATTTGTTGACTAAATTGACAACGACTTGCGTTGGCTTCGACCTATTGGCCCACATTTCAGCCTCCAAAAATGTGGCACGTATTCAACCCATTTTTCAGAATTTACAGTCTTTTTTTGCGCGGTAGAATTTACAGTCAATTTGATCTTTTTTTGAATTACAGCCATTAGCTGGGCTGGGTGAACAAATAATGTAGCGTCCATGTGGCCCATTTATTTTATTTCCTAAAAAATTACAGGCCATTTGCACTTTCTCGAAATACACGATTTTGCTGGGCTGATTCTAATTATAATGTTGGGTTGGGCCAGCCATGTTATCAAAAAATAAAAAGGGGCTGAGCATTTTGTTATAAATATATTTAAATAATAAGTGATATTATTACATTCGTTCTTAAATCTTACCAAGCTTTTGTACACAATCACTAGGATTTTCGTGCCAAAACAATCCAGGATTTTATTTGTTAAGAAATTATTTTTATAAGTTAATAAGATGTGGGATATTGTTTTCTTACATATGTAAGTATCTGTTAAATATATGATGACAATAAAAATAATATATAATAACATATAAAATAATTTAAATATATATAATATAGTTAGAAGGGAAACATAAGTTGGACCTGGCATTCCTATTCTTATATAGAAAAATAGAACAGACCTCTGCGTTTCCTTCAAAAAAACATAAATTGGGCTGCCAAAAATAGAACCTTGGATGGGAGGTCCATAGGCCGGTCGATACATGACGGCCCTAAGAAAATACAAACAGGCCTATGGACCTCCCATCTGAGGTCGTGGGCTGCGCATGTTAAAAATGAAAGCCTAGACGGGGCAGCCCAAAACCACGTCCAACACTTGCCAAAACTTCGTCCCTCATTTTCTCTGTGTTTCGCACACTCGACATTGTGTGGGCATTTTGACTGTGCATCATATGAAGATGTGCTATGCATGAATGTTGATCAACATGATGTTAACTAGCTGGTAGTTCCATTTTCAACCATGAATAAAACTTCCAACATGATGTTAACCATGTTTGAAAAGGCCGTGTTAATATAAATGTTCCGCCTCTGAATGTTGCAGTTTCTTATCTGAAACTGAACTTGCAGTTTCTTATCTGAAACTGAAACTTGCAGTTTCTTCTCTGAGAATCACATTGTCTGCACTTTTATACTCCTATGAAACTACATTCTTTTAAGTGCTAAAAATAGATCTCTAGAATTCATAAAATACTTCATATGCTCAATACTGCAAATCGGAAATTCAAAAGACATTCATATCTGAAAGTACTCTCAAATTACACAACACAAAACACAATTCACAACCTGCAAATACTGACAACCCTAAGCTCCTCCTGACAAATCACAACCTACCCGACTATTGGGCTGGGGGCTGCCCCCTCCTATTCCTCGGCGGCAGACAGCCGCCCCGTCAGACGATGTGAACGGCGAGGGAGACGATGGCGGGGAAGCGTCGTCGGGCCAACTGCTTTTCTCCTCTTGCAGTTGGGTTCGGTCAACGAAGACTCCACCGGCTCGCTCTGGCAGGACACCCTCACAAACGGCACCCCGTAGATGCTCGATCCTTCAATCTCTGGTGGATGCTCCATCTGGGATCGATACTCCCACCACCGCTCCCTCATGATCGGATACGGTGAATCTGTTTGCCCCATGGCCCAGAGGAGCAGCTCTATGTACTCCGGCGCGACTCCCTCCGGGAGTATCGCCGCCTTTTTGCTCTGTTGCAGATATTTGGCCATGGATGTCGCCGTCGCTGCTAGTTGGTCCTTGTTGTCAAACCAAGACTATATCTCCAACATCCTAGCTAGCTTCACAGGGTCGCCATCTGCGATCCTCATGTATCGGTTGTACTCCTCCATCGATCTACTTCTCCACAACACCTTCACTCACCGGCGGTGGTTTTTGAATGGAAGAGGAGAGGAGCAGCGCTGGTTTTGCATTAGAATGGGAGAGGAGCGACGCTGGTTTTGGACTGGAACAGGAGAGGAGGGGTGGTGGTTTTGAAATGGAAGAGGAGAGGAGCGGCGCTGCATTTAGATTGGAACAAGAGAGGAGCGGCGGTGGTTTAAGAGGAGAAGAGTGGAAGAGCGGCGCTGGTCTTGGAAGTATTTTTTTGTTGTTTTGCATATTTTGGGTCAAAGTTTGACCACGCACTGTATTTGACAAGCAAAATGTGAATGCATGTCACCAAAAATTGTATCGTTTGGTTCATATCTGAATGTACTTTCAAATTATATTATTTTTGCAACGTATAACATATATTTTATGTGCGAAAATCATGGTCAATTATGGCCCAGAATAAAAGGGAGACTAGTTAATGTGGGGTCGCTTTCTTAATTGAAGGGTAAATTGATTTTGATTTTGATCCAGTCACAGCGCGCCGGCCCTCTCGTCCAATCCTAAATTGCTGCCGCACGCTCCTCTCCCTCTTCTCCATTGCAAAACCACCTCCTCTCCTCTCCATCATCTCCATTCCAAAACCAACGTCTCACCTCTCCCTCTTCTAATCTTCTCCATTGCAAAACCACCTCCTCTCCTCTCCATCATCTCCATTCCAAAACCACCATCTCGCCTCTCCCTCTTCTGATCTTCTCCATTGCAAAACCACCTCCTCCCCTCTCCATCATCTCCATTCCAAAACGACCATCTCGCCTCTCCCTCTTCTCTATTGCAAGACCATCGTCTCTCCTCCCATCTTCCAAAGCTAGCATCGGACCACTCAGAAGGACATCTATGGAGAGGATGCAGCAGCGAATCAGGCAGATTGCCGGTGGCGACCAGGCAAAGTTAGCTAGGTTGAAGGAGATCCTTAGTTGGTTTGACAATGAGTGGGAGATTTTGAGGACGGTGCGGGCCATGTGGCAATGTATGCGAAAGAGCGAGACAACGACGATGAGGGCGGCGATGTACATGTACTCCTCGGCGGCAGTCACGTCGTAGTCCTCCGAGTTCTTCGAGTATCTCCTCTGGGCGATGGAGCAGACAGATTCACCCGAGGCGACAGTCAGGCGGAGGTGGTGGGCATACAGGTCGAAGGTCGAGCACCCAGAGGATAACGAATCGATCGAGTATGGTGTGCCGTTCGTGAGGGTGCAGAGCCAGCCGGAGCCACAGGAGTATTCGTTCTCCCACCGCAAGAGGAGGCCGGATGGTGCGACATCGCTTCCCCGCCGTTCTCCACGGTTCCCTCGACGCTCGCCTCGTTTCAACGGCGGCGGTAGGGTTTAAGGTAAGCTTCGCACTAACCTAATCTTCCACCTGCTCATGCTTACAATCAGTGTGACAACTAATCAAAATCATGCTTACAATCAGTCTCCGAGTACTACGCCAATCACCCAATAGCTCTGGACCTTTGGGTCAAAATTGTGACACAGTGTACAAATAAAGAAAAATAGATTGGTGCTTCTTTCAGAAAAGAGTACTCCCTAGAAAACTTCCAATATAAGCTACTAGTATTTGGTTAGATGATTTGCCGCCGAGAAAGATCCGTCCACAGAGAGCGCCACACATCCCACTGGTGGTGGTGGATACCAATGCGTGCATGCAGCATGGTTGGTGTCGGTAATTTTTTACTTGGCACACCTCGCACTCTGCATATATGCCGGTTCCATACGTACATTTGTGCAGTTCCACCAAAATGCAGCTGAATAATCCTGTTTGCACAGATAATGAAAAAGCGTGATTACATTATAGTGGCACTAGTTGATGAAACACACAAAATAAATAGAAGAAAATATTGCGATAGTATCATAGTATGCCATGCTGTGAGGGCGAGATGGGCCCTGCGACGCCTCATACGGTACGCCTCATACTAGACATCGTCCCAAGTCTCCCAGATACACCTTCTGCCAGTGATGAACATCAGTGTACATAGGTAGTACAAGGAGGCGCCTTGAGACATTCAAATCTCTATTTTTGTACATATCAACTAAAATTAAGCACCCCAGTTTGCAGAAACGCTTAAACATTAACAATGGGACTAGTTGATGAAACATACATTAACAAAGAGAAGCACTTTCTTTATCTACATTGGAAATGAAATGATAGAGATGACACTCGCTCTATTTTAACTGTATTATTACTTCATTTTATTAGTGACACTAGGGTCGAGAAGGTGGCAAACGAGGTGTACCGTGCGTCGCAAGGATGGAGGCTGGGGTGCTTAGACTGGGATGCTGAAGCTGGCTCTTTCAGTCACCAACATGGATGATTCAAATCATGGGACCTTTTGGTGCAGTTCACCTAAAATGAAGCAATGTCCCATGAGCTAGCAGTTTCTTCTTCATTTTTTTAAGAAAGGGGCTCCAGCCCCAGTTCCATTTCCATTAGAAAACGAAACCCAGAGAGCTTCTTCTTCATTAGTTGCAATAAAATTGAGCGACATCAAGGTTGGTTGTGAAGCTCCTGGAATGCTCAACTATAATTTGGATATCATTTGTGCATTTCAACTAAGATCAAGCGTGAAATGTATATCTCTGTTTGCACAAAAAAGGTGGAAAGGAGGGTGACTAACAAGTGATGAAACATGCATGAAATGAAAAGAAGCATGTTCCTTATCTGAATGGCAATCCTACAAGGACAGTAGCAATTTCCAAAGCACTGGCATTGCTAGATATTAGTGTGGGCATTAGCATTAACTATGACAACTGTTAAATACGACATTACTTTGGGCACGGGAGAGTAGGCGGACCAGGACAGTTGCATTTCTAACGAAAAGAACCAACTTATCTTAATGGGAAATTTTAGCAGGACATGTAAAGAAGTGCCATTGATTCATATTACTGGAGGCATTACAATGAAAACAACATTGGTTTAATGTGTCCTTACTTTTAACAGTGCGACTGCTACATTTTACCAGTGGCATTACATAAGAGTGGCTCGGGGCAACAAACATCAGAACATGACCCATTTTTGTTCGGTATAGCCACCTTATACTGTGTGAGGCTAGCAAATCTAGTGCTGGACTTACTCTGTTGACTTATTCCCCAGTCCCCACTTTCTTTCCTTTTTCAACCAATAGATCGGGTTTATATTGAGTTTGTACTGCGTTTCCTTTATTTCCCTATTAGACCTAGAGACCATTTGCATCGCCAGTCTCTGCTACTTTTCGCCCCCATTATTTCCTCTTTCGACCAAGTCCTAGATTCAGGTAACAAATCCTCCCCCCCCCCCCCCCCCTTTCTTCCTTGTTTGAACCAAGTAGTACTAGATTCGAGTGCATGAACTAGTTTTACCTCTTAAACGTAAAAAAAATAGGTGGTTTTCGAACAGCCGATCGATCCTATCTACGAGGGGGCCTTAGAAATAGTAAAAGATACAAATGCAGTGATGTCAGGAGCTCGGGAAGTAGAGCAAGGCCGGTTTCGAAGGAAGTTATACCTGATGGTCGCCAAGATGTCGCTAGGTGGGCGGCGGGAGGCTGGATCTGCCCACACTATGGCAGTGAGGAAGAAGGGGTCGGAGGCCCTCCCTCGCCAGTGGTCCTTGGGAGAGAACGGCAAGGCAGGTTGATCGGGACGCACCCAGCAGTGGGTAAGAGCCGTCGCCGAGGACGACCGCGTGAACGTTGCACCTTCTCACCTTCCCCGGCGGAGAGGATCCGGCTGGATCTGTGACCGACGGTGAGCAGAGAAAGAGAGTGTGTGTGGCCACCGCTGTCATGTTTAGATCTGGAGAGGCCGAGATAGTGTGAAGAGAGCAACACTAGCAAGCAAGCGCGGAGGCTCCTGCCTATATAGTGGACTAGTACTAGTTTTCTTTTGTCTACCGGAGCCGGCTTGACCTCGTCAATGACTGTCAAGAAGTCTTCATGCACGTGTCCCAGAGGCGCAGTTGTCGTCATTTTGATCTGAAGCGCCGGATTATAACATATAACATGAAAAAATGCCACGTGACAAGAAATGATAACCTCACTGCCCAAAGGAGACAACATGAATCCCGACGGACAAACTAGACGAGGAACAAATCTCAAATTAAAGATAAACTCATAGAAAAGGGGTGCATTGATAGATGTCCTAATTAACATAGCCGGGTTGACCTAGATGGCAGCCGAGTAGTCACTGTTCGTGCATGTGCCCCCAATGACTAGCCCAACTCAATTGTTGTTGTTTAACCCTCGCAGTGATCTGAAGCACATGACACCTAATTTTGCAAGATGACAAGAAACCTTTTTTTAGATTTCTCACCACAACTACAGCCATGTACAACACAGCCTGCATGATATGTAGACGATAGCCAATCCAGGCGTGTCTGCTGGAGTCTGGTCACATGCATGGATGAACTGATCTTCCGTGTCTTACAGGGATCGTCCAGGCACCAACGTAGTACAACACTTATCTAGTACTATCGCTCGTCTCCCTCTTCTATTAAGTCACCCGACTTGCGGGGCCGGGGAGTGTGCCTATGGTCGGTTCTCAATTGCCGTCCCACATGTGTGTGCAAACGCAATATGACGCGCGTTCCATTCGGAGAGCAGCGTGCCAGACTGACCGACCGTCTGGGGTGTGACGCGAACGCGACGGGCGTGTTGTATACTCTGTACATGTGTATTGCCGTTTTCTAGACGCTTTGCTCCATGGCGCGGGCGCAATCCATGGATACAAAATTAGTATACTGTATACTATTTAAAAGTCGAGGGCGGGGCTTTTCCTGTGCGGTAGGCGGCGGGGCAGTTCCGCCTAGTCGGTTCGATAGAGACGCGAGAAAACGAGGGAGTAGGCTGCTGCAAACGTAGGTCTGTGTGATTTGACAGCGAGTTACTGCCGGACAGGTGGGGCCCCGTGATCATGGGAGAATGGAAATACACAACCCTGCCATTCGCACACTGGCAGTTCACTCCTACTCGTCCCCGCACGTCCTTCAATACTATGGCGGTTCGCTCCGAGTCGTCCCGTCCATTCAAATTACGGCAGTTCCACTAATCCTAACCCTCCTCCCAAATCCATGGCATCCCAAATCTCCACGATTGGCGGTGAGTACAAGGTTAGAACCATCACCGGCGATGAGTTTGACGTCATCTACACCCGTTCTTCCGCGACGGTGAAGGGATGCCTTTCTCGCTTCAGACGCATGTTCGAAGACTCAGATGATGAGTGGGTCGCTGGGCTAGATGTTGAGTACACCACAGTCCTGGGACGAGAGAAGGATCTAAAGGACGAAGAGAGGAAGAAGCCCGCCGTGATCCAGGTTTGCGTGCATGACTTATGCTTGGTATTCCACATATGCCATGCCGACGTTGAGTGCCAGGATTTTAAGGACTTCCTCGAGAGCAACCTAGTCAAATTCGTTACTGTAGACTTTGGTAATGACAAAGAAGTCCTGCGTCGGATAGGCCTTGTTGTAGGCAACACCTTCGACCTCCAGAAGAATCGGCTGGTGTCCTCTCGTCAGCCTTCAATGCTGACCCTGGCAGGAGCCATGGTTCATCCTTCGTACGGTAAACTGGAGAAACCTCCATACACGTTTCATCATCATGCATGGCAGCGGAATGTACTAGATATAGACCACATCCACTACGCTGCAAAGGATGGCTACCTTTGCTTCAATATCTACAAGGGTTGGATGAAGCACAACAGCCAAGTGTGCGGTTCAAACAAAGAAGTATCGGCCAAGAGGAAGAGGGACAAGGACGAAGTTGAGGACATGGACGAGGACTCCGAGTAAGGTGGCAGTGTCGTTGTTCATGGTGGTTCTAATGCAGTGTCTACCGGAATAGTTGCAAAGTTTAATTTCAGGTGTGCTTAATTTAATTTGAGGGGTGTGTTGTGCTGAGCCCCCAGCAGAACTATGTTATGTTTCTTCTCATTACTTTAACTCTTCAGTACGTACATACTAGTATTTCTTAAATTTCATCTTTTAGTTGGTATAGTACTACCACTCGTTTCTTCACATTATATATGTACAATATATATGGCCAACATCATATAGCCAGCAGTTTAGTTGTCAAAGAATTTTAGGGTGCTTAGTTTTGTCAAAGAATTCCACGATGCTTAGAGGGTTCTTGGATCCAAGGGACTTATTTTAGTCTGACTAAAAATAGTCTCTTTAAGAGGCTAAAGTTCCAAGCACCCCTGACTAAAGAGGGGCTAAAACTAGTCTTGAGACTAAATTTTTTTAGTCAGGGGTACCCCTACTAATATGTGGATTAGTCCTCTCTCTACTCATTTAACCCCTCTCCTTTAACACAGGCGATTTCTGGATTGGAGGGTTTGGAGGATAATAAATGCTCATTAACTTGATTTTAGCCTTTTTAGTATTTGGATCCAAGCATGGGTGAGGCTAGCATGTTTTAGTCCCACTACTTTTAGTCATGGGACTAAAACATATCCAAGCACCCTCTTAGTTTTATTTGAGGGGTGGGTTGTGCTGGACACCATTATTGTGACTAGCCTTTTTAATAGTACTATATGCATAATTTGGCGACGAGCGCTCTCTATATGTACCACCTTTTTTTAATTTCAAGTTTTGCTCCATGGCGCAATCCATCGATACTACTATTGTACAAAAGTATACATTTTTTAAAAGGCTAGAGGGCGGGGCAGTCCAGCTTGGTCGGTTTCATGAGAGGCGAGGGCCTTTGTGATTTGACGGCTCATTACTGCTGGAAGGCGGGGCCTTGTGATTTGACTGCTCGTATAAATGCGCCGATGACCTGATCGAGGAGGAGCAAAGAACCGTGCGGTATACTCAAGTTTTCCATTGGAGTAGTACTGCGACGGAGGAGCACGAAACACGGCAGCCCAGTGCCATATGGCGATAAAAATGACCTAATTTGCTAGTCATCTCATTGTTAGCATTGTTCTATTCATTCCCTAAAAAAACCATTGTTCTATTCATGCCTCGCAGAGAACGTGACACGTGCGGCGAAACACCCAGAGCAAAAG
Organism: Triticum urartu; assembly: GCF_003073215.2. Taxonomy (NCBI): domain Eukaryota; kingdom Viridiplantae; phylum Streptophyta; class Magnoliopsida; order Poales; family Poaceae; genus Triticum; species Triticum urartu. The sequence goes on from NC_053022.1 coordinate 103,194,629, forward strand.
ATGAAACATAGGAGCAAAAGAAGAAGGAAGATTATCACCCCAAATGATCTAATTCGCCGCAGAGTCGTAACTGCTTCTTCATCGCCTCCACGACCTCCATCTCCTTGCGCGTCTCCTCCGCCAACTTCTTCATTCTGTCCATGACGCAGGATTTCTCGACGCGAGCCTTCATCATCTGTTCCGCGGTCGCATTACATACATTGACAGCAGTCGGGTGCTCGATGCGGATCTTCGCCAACTCCTCCTTCTGTTCTATGACGAGGGCCTACAACATCTTCATCGAGGAACTACTATTCTCATGCAGCTTCTTCCAGCCGGCGTTCTTCTCCTTCAACAGGTCGATCTCGTGGCAGAGCTTCGCCTTGTCCTCCTGAAGTCGCGGGATTTCGTCGGTCCCCTTCTTCTTGGAGGAAATGCTCTTCTTCAGCAGCATCACTGTCGGTGTCAAAACCGACGGATCTCGGGTAGGGGGTCCCGAACTATGCGTCTAGGCGGATGGTAACAGGAGGCAAGGGAAACGAAGTTTTACCCAGGTTCGGGCCCTCTTGATGGAGGTAAAACCCTACGTCTTGCTCGATTAATATTGATGATATGGGTAGTACAAGAGTAGATCTACCACGAGATCAGAGAGGCTAAACCCTAGAAGCTAGCCTATGGTATGATTGTATGTTATTGTTGTTGTTGTGTCCTACGGACTAAAACCCTCCAGTTTATATAGACACCGGAGAGGGTTAGGGTTACACAAGGTCGGTTACAAAGGAGGAGATATCCATATCCATACTGCCTAGCTTGCCTTCCACGCCAAGGAGAGTCCCATCCAGACACGGGACGAAGTCGTCAATCTTGTATCTTCATAGTCCAACAGTCCGGCCAAAGGATATAGTCCGGCTATCCGGAGACCCCCTAATCTAGGACTCCCTCAGTAGCCCCTGAACCAGGCTTCAATGACAATGAGTCCGGCGGGCAGTATTGTCTTCGGCATTGCAAGGCGGGTTCCTCCTCCGAATACACCACAGAAGAATTTGAATACAAGGATAGTGTCCGACCCTGCAAAATAAGCTCCACATACCACCGTAGAGAGAATAATATTTCCACAGATCTAATTTGCTGACTTGTTTTGGCAACACGACATTATGTCATGGCCCGGTGATTATTCGAACTGTTTCCTTTGACTAGCCCCGCACATAACACGAGGCAGTTTTTTGACACGTCTTGTCAAAGCAGAGATCGTGTCCCCTTATCACGGGATTCTCATCAATACGGGTGTGGGTAACCCAACCACGCCATCGATTACGGCGCTTGGGGGATAAGCAAGTGTTACCAGGCTAGTGGGGACGCTTAGTTTCGTCCGCCCATACAAGGGATAAGGATTCACCTTTTCATCCACGCCTTCTTCCTCCTTTGCTCATCCATTTTTGCACACTCGAGCTCCAGCGCCCAAGTCCGCACTTCCCACCTCAACCTTCTCCAACCATGTCCGGAGCGGGAGGCAGGTGGATGGTCTCCTCCGTCACGGAGGGAAACATCAAGAAGCTGAGGAGAGCCGGATACCTGCCCGACGACATCGCGCACCAGCTCCCAGATGAGGGGCAGCTCATCCCCACCCCGGGCCCCATGAGAGGGTAGTGTTCCTTACCCATTTCCTCCAGGGACTGGGATTCCCTCTTCACCCATTCGTCTGGAGGCTCATGTTCTACTACGGCCTGGATTTCCACGATCTGGCCCCGAACTTCATCCTGAACATCTCGGCATTTATCGTCATGTGCGAGGCCTTCCTCCGCATCAAGCCCCACTTCGGCTTATGGCTGAAGACCTTCAATGTCAAGCCAAAGGTAGTGGGCGGCCGCCAGGCGGAGTGCGGAGGCGCCATGGTGGGCAAGATGCCCAATGTTACATGGCTTGAGGGCTCCTTCGTGGAGACCATAAAGGGGTGGCAATCGGGGTGGTTCTATATCACCGAGCCGCGTGACCCTGCACGGGCAGCGGCCCCCCGAGTTCCGATCTGGCATCCCCACGTGGCTCACCTCCTAGAAAGAGAAGGGCCTGTCCTGGGGTAGTTCGGGAGAGCTGACCAGACTCCAAACATGTATTCAAAACATGGTGAACAAGAAGCTCAAACTCGTCAACGCAGTCCAGGTCATGCTCATCCGCTAGATCCTCCCGTGTCAACAACGGGCCTTCAACTTGTGGGAGTTCGACCCGGCCCAGCACCAAACTCTGAACAGGCTCTTCGATACAACACACGAGGATGCCTGGAAGGTGCTATTCAAGGGCGCCGAGGTTCCTCCTCCTACTACCGAGGATCGCGGATTCTGCGTGAAGCGCCAAGCCAGCGCGGTAAGCTATTTTACCTCTTACAGGATATTTGTTTTTCATAGTTTGACTCTATGCGGGATCTAAGTGTAACACCCAGGTATAACTTTCCATATTTGTATTCAACTCTTGCCGTCTCCGGCGCTAAGTGATATTTATTTCTCGGGTTCGGGTCTTTGTCTCCATGTGTGTTTTTCTTTTCCGTGCATCTCTTATCATGTCATCTCATGCATTGCATTTGCATACATGTTCATCTCATGCATTCGAGCATTTTCCCCGTTGTCCGTTTTGCATTCCGGCGCTTCGTTCTCCTCCGGTGGCCTTTTCTAGCGTTCTTTCGTGTGTGGGGATTAAACATTTCCGGATTGGACCGAGACTTGCCATGCAGCCTTGGTTTACTACCGGTAGACCGCCTGTCAAGTTTCGTGTCATTTGGACTTCGTTTGATACTCCTACGGTTAACCGAGGGACCGGAAAGGCCTCGTGTGTGTTGCAGCCCAACACCCCCCAAATTTGGCCCAAAACCCACCAAAATCTTCTCCATGTCCTAGAGCGTTCGATCACGATCGGGTGGGCGAAAACCGCACCTCATTTGGACTCTCCTAGCTCCACTTATGCCTATATATACACCCCCATTCCGAAATTCGCGGGTCTCCCTCCCCTAACCCTAGATCCATCTTCCCCGCGCCGGGCCGGACGTGTCCGCCCGCGCCGGACGTTGTCCGCCCCGCCGCCGCAGCGAATCCCGCGCCGACACGTGGGCGAGGCCCACATCGCCGCCGCCGAGGCCCGGGAGCCCGAGGCCGGCCCCCGCGGCCCGTCTCCGCGCCGCCGCTCCCCGCGCCCGACCCCGACGCCTGCGCCGCCTCCTTCCCCGACGCCGGTGACCGGCGCCGCCGCGGGCCGCCTCCCCGCCACCGCTCGCCTCCCCGGTCCGGCAGCGCCCGCCGCGCCGTTCCGCGGCATCCCCGACGCCGGCCGACCCCGCCGCCGTCCGCGCCTCCCCGCCGGCGACTCACCGGCCCCGCCGCCCTCTCCCTCCCGGCCGGCGAGCCCCTCCTCCGCGCCAAGTCCGACGCCGGCGAGCTCCAAGTCGGGCCGGTGAACCTTGGGAGTCGCGCCACTGCTACAGTGCCGCCGGACCCGATCTGGATCTGGATCTGGGATCCCCCCGGTTGACTTTTATCTCCTAACCCTAAATTTTTATGCGATGTTTGACTGCTTGTATCTCCGCAACCGTAGCTCCGTTTTGGGAGTATGATATATCAAAATCTTCGCCTCGACATGTACATCATTTCATTCCTTTGCATCATTTGCATTTGAGGTCATCTTGATGCCCAAAATGCTGTTAGAAGGAGGCTTCGTGAGTTAAATTGCAGATCCGTTAGTTCATCATGCATTTTTGTCATTTTTGCCATGTTTAATTCGTGCATGATATGCCTGTGCCCCTTTGGGATGAATTGTTAAGAATTTTGTCTTCTTTCTAGAGGTGCCACCCATGCATTTTTAGGATGTGTGTGTTGTCTTGTGCAAGCTTGCGAAGAGAGGTACCTGAGATTGCTGATTTCAGGGACTTAGTGGTTTTCACTAAGTCTGGGATATTTTAGTTCGTGATGCTATATGTCCAGCTTGTTTCCTAGTGATCCGTGCCTCTTTTGAGGATGATCACTAAGGGAGTTTTGATATTTATGTTATGCTCTATCCATCCATGTCTTTTTTTGCATATGTGGAGTGCTCTAGGTTGACTCAATCGAGCTCAACTTTTGCTTCGTTGTTAATCTGGTCAGATCGTCAACTTATTTGCGATTTTGCCGATGCTACCGTTAGTGTTCCATGCATGCTATGACATTGTTCCTGCCATGTGTAGCTAGCATTTTGTGTCTTCTTTCGGGATATATGCTTGCCTTGCTATGACTTGCACCATAGTGGGTGCATCGAGCTCGTTTACATGCCTTCGTGAGTTATAATTTCAGCATGTCTCAGTTTTCACAAAGTCTGAAAACTGATTGTGTTCGAGCTATGTTCGTGAGCTCGGTAGAGTATTTTGTGAACCCTTTTGGCCCCAGGTCACTTGGGTGTTTTGTTAAGCTTGTTGAGTAGCTCCATGCCATGTTCTTACTTGTCATGTTCAGGTCATTTATCATGTTGTTTTGCTGCTCCAAAGAGAGCATCGTGATCTGAAATTTCAGGCTAGTGTTAATTTCACTAAGTCTGGAATCTGTTTTTGCCATGCTTGTTTGAACCTCTTAATGGATGAATTTGCCTATGTCTCAGTGCTAGTGTTTTGTTAACCATCTTGTGTACATCACTGCCATGTATTTTGTTTTCATGTTTGGTGGCTGTAGCATATTCATTTCGTTGCGTTTAGATGCCTACTTGCTGTAAATCGCAGACCGGTGTCATATCTTAAAACGCTCGTCTTTTCCAAACCGTAGCTCCGATTCCAATGATCTTTATATCGTTTTCAAGCGATTTCATCCCCTCTATTCAGTGGCACCCTTGGAATTCCATGTTGAGGCCAGGTTCATGCATTTCCTGTCATATCTTGCATTTTGCATCCCGCATCGCATCCCGCATAGCATATCATCATTTCATCTCATTGCTTGGTCTTGCACGTGGTTGATTGTATCCTTGTTGCTTGTTTGTCTTGTTTGGGTAGAGCCGGGAGACGAGTTCGCTACCGAGGAGCCCGTTGAGTTTGCTTGTGAGGATCCAGTCAGCTTTGACAACTGTGCAGGCAAGATGATCATACCCTCGAAATCACTACTATCTTTGCTATGCTAGTTTGCTCGCTCTTGCTATGCCAATGCTACGATGCCTACCTTTTGCTTGTAAGCCTCCCAATTGCCATGTTGAACCTCTAACCCACCATGTCCTAGCAAACCGTTGATTGGCTATGTTACCGCTTTGCTCAGCCCCTCTTATAGCTTTGCTAGTTGCAGGTGAAGATTGGAGGCCGTTCCTTGTTGGAACATTTATTTACTTGTTGGGATATCACTATATTACTATGTTATTTTAATGCATCTATATACTTGGTAAAGGGTGGAAGGCTCGGCCTCTCGCCTAGTGTTTTGTTCCACTCTTGCCGCCCTAGTTTCCGTCATATCGGTGTTATGTTCCCGGATTTTTGCGTTCCTTACGCGGTTGGGTTATAATGGGAACCCCTTGATAGTTCGCCTTGATTAAAGCTTTTCCAGCAATGCCCAACCTTGGTTTTACCATTTGCCGCCTAGCCTTTTCTTTCCCTTGGGTTCTGCAGACTCAAGGGTCATCTTATTTTAACCCTCCCCCCCGGGCCAGTGCTCCTCTGAGTGTTGGTCCACCTGTCAGCTACCGGTGGCCACCAGGGGCAACTCTGGGCTGGCCTACCCGTACCTAAGACAATCTGAGTGTGCCCTGAGAAAGAGATATGTGCAGCTCCTATCGGGATTTGTCGGCACATTCGGGCGGTGTTGCTGGTCTTGTTTTAACCTGTCGAAGTGTCTTGAGTTACCGAGATACCGAGTCTGATCGGAACGTCTTGGGAGGAGGTCTTTTCCTTCGTTGACCGTGAGAGCTTGTCATGGGCTAAGTTGGGACTCCCCTGCAGGGATTGAACTTTCGAAAGCCGTGCCCGCGGTTATGGGCAGATGGGAATTTGTTAATGTCCGGTTGTAGATAACTTGAACCCTAATTAATTAAAATGAATCAACTGAGTGTGTTGCCGTGATGGCCTCTTCTCGGCGGAGTCCGGGAAGTGGACACGGCGTTGGAGTAATGCTTGCGCAGGTTGTTCCTCTAGATTCTCGCTCGTGCCTTGCCTCCTCTTCTCGCTCTCTTTTGCGTATAAGTTGGCCACCACATATGCTAGTCGCTTGCTGCAGCTCCACATACTTGCCTTATCCTTCCTATAAGCTCAAATATTCTTGATCGCGTGGGTGTGAGATTGCTGAGTCCCCGTGGCTCACAGATACTACAACTCCAGATGCAGGTCCAGGTGATTCCGCTCCAGGTGACGAGTATGAGCTCAATTGGGAGTTCGACGAGGACTCTCAGCGTTATTATGTTTCCTTTCCCGACGATCAGTAGTGGTGCCTAGTTGGGGTTTTCGATTCAGGGCCTTGTCGCATGTTGGGGGTCTTTTCTATTTTGGCGCCGTAGTCGGGCCATGAGTGTTTTGTTTGATGGATGTTATTTTTTGTACTTTGATGTGACGTGGCGAGTGTAAGCCAACTATGTATCTCCCCTTTATTATGTATTACATGGGATGTTTGTGATGATTTCCTAACTTGCGACATTGCTTTCAATGCGGTTATGCCTCTAAGTCGTGCCTCGACACGTGGGAGCTATAGCCGCATCGAGGGCGTTACAAGTTGGTATCAGAGCCTTCCCCGACCTTAGGAGCCCCCATTGCTTGATCGTTTTTAGAAGCCGAGTTGTGTCTAGAAAAATGTTTTGAGTCACTTAGGAATTATATATCGGAGAGTTAGGAATTATTTTTACTTCCCAGTCTCCTCATCGCTCTGGTAAGGCATCCTGACGTAGAGTTTTGACTCTTCTCTTCTCAAATTTCACTAAAAAAAAATTTTAGGATCACGCGAGTATCTTGGTCTTGTTCCGATGGTTTTGTGACGAGAACATTGTTCTTGGTGCCTCCTGTCTTTAGGGGTTGTGGCAGTGTCCCGGGGAGTTGAGCTCCGAGGTGTTGTCGTCACAATTTTATCGTTGCAATTCTGGTATACTTGAGATATGTGCGCGACATCGAAAATCTCTTTTATGCAGTTCGTTGGTGAGATAACCTCGACGCCACCCAGTACTGGGGCGGGAGTTCGGGAGTATCGCCATAACTTGTATAACGGATGCTTTTCGAAGGTTGAGATAGATGGTTTCCGAAGGTTTCTTGGTTATGTGTTGAAGGATGGATACAGCTGGATGTAGGATTTGCTAGCTTGGGTGAGATATTATGCTTCCCCTGTATCCCCAACACCTGATTGCATAACCGGGAAAATTTCGGGAATTTCATAGGTGGGAATTCAAGTAGCCTTAGGATATCTTTCCGACAGATGTATGATATGAAATTGGGGTTCGACGTCTAGTGGTTCGCCTATTCACGGTCGATTTTACAGCGGTCTCGTTGTGGCTTAAAGAGTCCTTGGCTATGCTGACTCGGGGACGCTTCGTATGTCATGTGCACTGCCTTGTACATGATGGTGCTGTACGATCGAGCCCGTGTAGGTCCCACCACGAAAACTTCGGACGAAATTTCTATCATGTATTTGTTCCGGCTTATTCCGCAAGCCAACCCTTGGTTTTATTTTCAGTTGTGGCATTCGTTTTGCTTCGACGTCATATGTTGATTCCATCCCCCGTTGATGTACCCCTTCTACCTGATTCTTCGTGGCTTCGCAATTTAGGAATATGTGACCACTTCAAGAGAAGTGCATTCGTTCATTTTGTTCGGATGTGAAGACTATATGTTGCAATTTTCATTCCGTTGGATTCAGCTTCTATATTTTTCTGTCTATGTGCTAATGGTGGTCAACCTCTTCAGGATGGCTCCCGCTAAGAGCACCAGTCAGAACCAGAATCAAGATCCGCCACCGCCTCCACCTCCTCCAGAGGCATGGCAAGCTGTGATGGCCGCAACCAATGCAAACACTCAGCTGATCATGCAAATTCTCCAAGAGCGCAATCAAGGCAGTCAAGGGAATCAAGGCAGCAACCAGGGTCACTTTGCTACACTCAACCAGTTCCTTGCTAACGGGCCAAAGACTTTCAGTAATTGTGTTGAGGCAACCGATGCTGACGATTGGCTTGTGGATCTGTGTAAGCATTTCGAGTGCAGCAATGTCAGGCCTGAGGACTTTGTGAAATTCGCTTCCTTCCAACTCAAAGATCAGGCTGCAGAGTGGTTCCAGCAGTACAAGGATTCCAGAGGTGGACGTGTTATCACTTGGGATGATTTCCGTCAAGATTTCCGCGCTCATCACATTCCTCAAAGTGTGGTTGAGAGCAAGCGTGAGGAATTCCGCAACCTGAAGCAAGGCTCTTTGTCTGTCTATGACTACAACAAATTGTTCCAGAAGCTTGCCCGCTTTGCCAAGCAGGACGTGCCTGATGAGAAGAGCATGATATACCAGTTCAGGGGTGGTCTCAGAGAAGATATTCAGCTCGCTCTTGTCCTCTTTGAGCCTTTGAGATACGATGAGTTCTACAACATGGCACTGAAGCAAGAGGCTGCTCAGTTGAGGTGTGATGCTTCCAGGAAGCGAGTCAGGGATGTTACTCCTTCTTCCTCTACTCAAGTGGCCAAGCAGCAGAAGTATTGGCTTCCTCCTCCTCCGTTCCGTCAGCCGTATCAGCAGAAGAGCAAAAGTGGCAGTGGTTTATCCCACCCACCCAACCCAGGCTTTCAGAACAAGTCTTCGTCTCAAGCTCCAAGATCGAGTGCTCCGTATCACCGTCCGCTCTCAGAGGTCACGTGCAACAAGTGCCAACAGAAGGGTCACTATGCCAACAAGTGTTTCAACCAGAGGCGTCTTCCTCCTCCTCCTCCTGTGAGATCGGCAAGTACAGCTGTGGTCAAGCATAACCCCAAGCATGCCAAGGTCAATTTGATGAATGCAGCTCAGGCAGAGGACTCGTCAGATGTCATCATGGGTAACCTTCCTGTTAATGATATTTCTGTAAAAGTTCTTTTTGACACTGGTGCATCGCATTGTTTCATCTCGAGACCGTTTTCATCTAAGCATGGGTTGCCTTTGCAAATTTTGCCTAGTCCTTTAGCAGTTGTCTCTCCCGGTAAGCGCATGCAGGCTAACTCCATTGCTCCGGATGTTACTATTACTTTGGGTGACTACAAGTTTCTGTCTTCTCCAACGGTTCTCGGTGACTCGGATATTGATCTTATTCTCGGGATGGATTGGCTTTCTAAGCACAAGGCACATCTTGATTGTGCAGCCAGGCAGATTCAACTGACTCATTCGTCTGAGGATGTCATTGTATTTGCCGCTCGGGATAATACAATCCGGTTGTTTTCTCTTAATGAGAAGGGTGAATTGGATGCTATTTCGCAGATTCTGGTTGTTTGTGAATATCCAGACGTCTTTCCAGAAGAACTCCCAGGGATGCCTCCAAACCGGCCGGTTGAATTTGTTATTGAACTTGAGCCCGGTACGGAACCTGTGTGCAAACGTCCCTACAAGCTCGGCCCCGAAGAGTTGAAGGAGTTGAAGAAACAACTCGATGAGCAAGAAAGATTGGGTCTCATCCGGCCTAGTACTTCTCCGTGGGGTTGTGGTGTTCTTTTTGTGAAAAAGAAGGATGGATCGAGTCGACTTTGTGTTGATTACCGTCCAGTGAATAAGAAGACCATCAAGAACAAATACCCACTTCCCAACATCAATGAGCTGTTCGAACAACTCAAGGGTGCTCAAGTATTCTCCAAGCTTGATCTCCGTATGGGTTATCACCAGATTCGCATTCGTGAAGAAGATATTCCCAAGACAGCATTCAGAACAAGCTTTGGTTCATATTCCCAAGATATTCCCAACATCAAAGAGTTGTTATTTGATTAACGGGATCACGTCATTAGGAGAATGATGTGATTGACTTGACCCATTCCGTTAGCTTAGCACTCGATCGTTTAGTATGTTGCTATTGCTTTCCTCATGACTTATACATGTTCCTATGACTATGAGATTATGCAACTCCCGTTTACCGGAGGAACACTTTGTGTGCTACCAAACGTCACAACGTAACTGGGTGATTATAAAGGAGCTCTACAGGTGTCTCCAAAGGTACATGTTGGGTTGGCGTATTTCGAGATTAGGATTTGTCACTCCGATTGTCGGAGAGGTATCTCTGGGCCCTCTCAGTAATGCACATCACCTAAGCCTTGCAAGCATTGCAACTAATGAGTTAGTTGCGAGATGATGTATTACGAAACGAGCAAAGAGAGTTGCCGGTAACGAGATTGAACTAGGTATTGAGATACCGACGATCGAATCTCGGGCAAGTAACATACCGATGACAAAGGGAACAACGTATGTTGTTATGTGGTCTGACCGATAAAGATCTTCGTAGAATATGTAGGAGCCAATATGAGCATCCAGGTTCCGCTATTGGTTATTGACCGAAGACATGTCTCGGTCATGTCTACATTGTTCTCGAACCCGTAGGGTCCGCACGCTTAAGGTTTCGATGACAGTTATATTATGAGTTTATGAGTTTTGATGTACCGAAGTTAGTTCGGTGTCCCGGATGTGATCACGGACATAACGAGGAGTCTCGAAATGGTAGAGACATAAAGATTGATAGATTAGACGGCTATATTTGGACACCGGAAGTGTTCCGGGTGATTTCGGAGAAAACAGAGAGCCGGAGGGTTACCGAAACCCTACCGGGAGAAGTAATGGGCCATATGGGCCTTAGTGGAGAGAGAGAGGGGCAGCCAGGGTGGGCGCGCGCCTCCTCCCCCCTGGTCCGAATTGGACTAGGAGAGGGGGGTGGCGCCCCCCTTTTCCTTCTCCCTCCCCACTTCCTTCCCCCTCCTAGTAGGAGTCCTAGTCCTACTAGGAGGAGGACTCCTCCTGGCGCGCCAATAGGGGCCGGCCGGCCTCCTCCCCTTGCTCCTTTATATACGGGGGCAGGGGGCACCCCTAGACACAAGTTGATCCACGTCATCGTTTTCTTAGCCGTGTGCGGTGCCCCCTTCCACCATAATCCTCGATAATATTGTAGCGGTGCTTAGGCAAAGCCCTGCGACGGTAGAACATCAAGATCGTCACCACGCCGTCGTGCTGACGGAACTCTTCCCCGAAACTTTTCTGGATCGGAGTCCGGGGATTGTCATTGAGCTGAACATGTGCTAAAACTCGGAGGTGTCGTAGTTTCGGTGCTTGATCGGTCGTGCCGTGAAGACATACGACTACATCAACCGTGTTGTGCTAACACTTCCGATGTCGGTCTACAAGGGTATGTAGATCACACTCTCCCCTCTCGTTGCTATGCATCACCATGATCTTGCGTGTGCGTAGGAAATTTTTGAAATTACTACATTACCCAACAGTGGTATCAGAGCCTAGGTTTTATGTGTTGATGTTATATGCACGAGTAGAACAAAAGTGAGTTGTGGTCGATATTAGTCATACTGCTTACCAGCATGTCATACTTTGGTTTGGCGGTATTGTTGGACGAAGCGGCCCGGACTGACATTACGCGTACGCTTACGCGAGACCAGTTCTCCCGACATGCTTTGCACAAAGGTGGCTAGCGGGTGACAGTTTCCCCAACTTTAGTTGAACCGAGTGTGGCTACGCCCGGTCCTTGCGAAGGTTAAAACAGCACCAACTTGACAAACTATCGTTGTGGTTTTGATGCGTAGGTAAGATTGGTTCTTGCTTAAGCCCGTAGCAGCCACGTAAAACTTGCAACAACAAAGTAGAGGACGTCTAACTTGTTTTTACAGGGAATGTTGTGATGTGATATGGTCAAGACATGATGCTAAATTTTATTGTATGAGATGATCATGTTTTGTAACCAAGTTATCGGCAACTGGCAGGAGCCATATGGTTGTCGCTTGATTGTATGCAATGCAATTGCGCTGTAATGCTTTACTTTTTCACTAAGCGGTAGCGATAGTCGTGGAAGCATAAGATTGGCGAGACGACAACGATGCTATGATGGTGATCAAGGTGTCGCGCCGGTGACGATAGTGATCACGACGGTGCTTCGAAGATGGAGATCACAAGCACAAGATGATGATGGCCATATCATATCACTTATATTGATTGCATGTGATGTTTATCTTTTATGCATCTTATCTTGCTTTGATTGACGGTAGCATTTTAAGATGATCTCTCACTAATTATCAAGAAGTGTTCTCCCTGAGTATGCACCGTCGCGAAAGTTCTTCATGCTGAGACACCACGTGATGATCGGGTGTGATAGGCTCTATGTTCAAATACAACGGGTGCAAAACAGTTGCACACGCGGAATACTCAGGTTATACTTGACGGTCCAAGCATATACAGATATGGCCTCGGAACACGGAGACCGAAAGGTCGAGCGTGAATCATATAGTAGATATGATCAACATAGTGATGTTCACCATTGAAACTACTCCATCTCACGTGATCACTTAGAGGATTAGAGGGATGTCTATCTAAGTGGGAGTTCTTAAGTAATATGATTAATTGAACTTTAATTTATCATGAACTTAGTCTTGGTAGTATTAGCATATCTATGTTGTAGATCAATAGCTCGCGTTTAGCTCCCCTGTTTTATTTTTGATATGTTCCTAGAGAAAATTAAATTGAAAGATGTTAGTAGCACTGATGCGGATTGGATCCGTGATCTGAGGATTATCCTCATTGATGCACAGAAGAATTATGTCCTTGATGCACCGCTAGGTGACAGACCTATTGCAGGAGCAGATGCAAACGTTATGAACATTTGGCTAGCTCAATATGATGACTACTTGATAGTTTAGTGCACCATGCTTAACGGCTTAGAATCGGGACTTCAAAGACGTTTTGAACGTCATGGACCATATGAGATGTTCTAGGAGTTGAAGTTAATATTTCAAGCAAATACCCGAGTTGAGAGATATGAAGTTTCCAACAAGTTATATAGCTAAAAGATGGAGGAGAATCGCTCAACTAGTGAGCATGTGCCCAGATTGTCTGGGTACTACAATCGCTTGAATCAAGTGGGAGTTAATCTTCCAGATAAGATAGTGATTGACAGAATTCTCTAGTCACCATCACCAAGTTAGTAGAACTTCGTGATGAACTATATTATGCAACGGATGACGAAAATGACTCCCGAGCTTTTCATGATGATGAAATCAATGAAGGTAGAAATCAAGAAAGAGCATCAAGTGTTGATGGTTGACAAGACCACTAGTTTCAAGAAAAGGGCAAAGGGAAGAAGGGGAACTTCAAGAAGAACGACAAGCAAGTTGCTACTCAAGTGAAGAAGCCCAAATCTGATCCTAAGCCTGAGACTAAGTGCTTCTACTGCAAAGGGACTGGTCACTGGAAGCGGAACTACCCCAAGTGATTGGCAGATAAGAAGGATGGCAAAGTGAACATAAGAATATTTGATATAGATGTTATTGATGTATGCTTTACTAGTGTTTATAGCAACCCCTCAGTATTTGATACTAGTTCAGTTGCTAAGATTAGTAACTCGAAACGGGAGTTGCAGAATAAACAGAGACTAGTTAAGGGTGAAGTGACGATGTGTGTTGGAAGTGGTTCCAAGATTGATATGATCATCATCGCACACTCCCTATACTTTCGGGATTAGTGTTGAACCTAAATAAGTGTTATTTGGTGTTTGCGTTGAGCATTAATATGATTTGATCATGTTTATTGTAATACGGTTATTCATTTAAGTAAGAGAATAAATTGTTGTTCTGTTTACATGAATAAAACCTTATATGGTTACACACCCAATGAAAATAGTTCGTTGGATCTCGATCATAGTGATACACATAATCATAATATTGAAACCAAAAGATGCAAAGTTAATAATGATAGTGCAACTTATTTGTGGCACTGCCGTTTAGGTCATATTGGTGTAAAGCGCATGAAGAAACTCCATGCTGATGGGCTTTTGGAATCACTTGATTATGAATCAGTTGATGCTTGCAAACCATGCCTCATGGGCAAGATGACTAAGACTCCGTTTTTCGGAACAATGGAGCGAGCAACAGATTTGTTGGAAATCATACATACTGATGTATGTGGTCCGATGAATATTGAGGCTCGCGACAGGTATCATTATTTTTTGACCTTCACAGATGATTTAAGCAGATATGAGTATATCTACTTGATGAAACATAAGTCTGAAAAGTTCAAAGTATTTTAGAGTGAAGTGGAAAATCATTGTGACAAGAAAATAAAGTTTCTATGATCTGATCGCAGAGACGAATATTTGAGTTACGAGTTTGGTCTTCAATTAAAACAACGTGGAATAGTTTCACAAACTCATGCCACCTGGAACACCGCAACATAATGGTGTGTCCGAACGTCATAACCGTACTTTATTGGATATAGTACAATCTATGATGTTTCTTACCGATTTACTAATATCGTTTTGGGATCATGCATTAGAGACAGCTGCATTCACGAAAAAAAGGGGCACCATCTAAATCCTGTGAGACGACACTGTATGAACTGTGGTTTAGCAAGAAACCAAAGTTGTCGTTTCTTAAAGTTTGGGGTTGCAATGCTTATAAGAAAAAGTTTCATCTTGATAAGCTCAAACCCAAATTGGAGAAATGTGTCTTCATAGGATACCCAGAGAAGACAGTTGGGTACACCTTCTATCACAGATCCGAAGGCAAGAAATTCATTCCTAAGAATGGATCCTTTCTAGAGAAGGAGTTTCTCTCGAAAGAAGTGAGTGGGAGGAAAGTAGAACTTGATGAGGTAACTGTACCTGCTCCCTTATTGGAAAGTAGTTCATCACAGAAAACTATTTTTGTGACACCTACACCAATTAGTGAGGAAGTTAATGATGATGATCATGAAACTTCAGATCAAGTTATTACTGAACCTCGTAGATCAACCAGAGTAAGATCCGCACCAGAGTGGTACGGTAATCCTGTTCTGGAAATCATGCTACTAGATCATGATGAACCTACGAACTATGAAGAAGCGATGGTGAGCCCAGATTCCGCAAAATGGCTTGAAGCCATGAAATATGAGATGGGATCCATGTATGAAAAGAAAGTATGGACTTTGGTTGACTTACCCGATGATCGGCAAGCAATTGAAAATAAATGGATCTTCAAGAGGAAGACGGACGCTGGTAGTAGTGTTACTATCTACAAAGCTAGAATTGTCGCAAAAAGGTTTTCGACAAGTTCAAGATGTTGACTACGATGAGAGTTTCTCACTCGTATCTATGCTTAAGTCTGTCCGAATCATGTTAGCAATTGTCGTTTTTTATGAAATCTGGCAAATGGATAAACAAAGCTGCGTTCCTTAGTGGATTTCTTAAAGAAGAGTTGTATATGATGCAACCAGAAGGTTTTGTCAATCCTAAAAATGTTAACACAATATGCAATCTCCTACGATCCATCTGTGGACTGGTGCAAGCATCTCGGAGTTGGAATATGCGCTCTGATGAGATGATCAAAGTATATAGTTTTATACAGACTTGTGGTGAAGCCTATATTTACAAGAAAGTGAGTGGGAGCACTACATCATTTCTGACAAGTATATGTGAATGACATATTATTGATCGGAAATAATGTAGAATTATTCTGCAAAGCATAAAGGATTGTTTGAAAGAAGTTTTTCAAAGAAAGACCTCGGCGAAGCTGCTTACATATTAAGCATCAAGATCTATAGAGATAGATCAAGACGCTTGATAAGTTTTTTCAATGAGTACATACCTTGACAATATTTTGAAGTAGTTCAAAATGGAACAGTCAAAGAAAAGAGTTCTTGGCTGTGTTACAAGGTGTCAAATTGAGTAAGACTCAAAGCCCGACCACGACAGAAGATAGAAAGAGAATGAAAGTCATTCCCTATGCCTCAGCCATAGGTTCTATAAAGTATGCCATGCTGTGTACCAGATCTATTATATACCCTACACTGTGTTAAGCAAGGGAGTACAATAGTGATCTAGGAGTAGATCACTGGACCGCGGTCAAAATTATCCTTAGTGGAATAAGGATATGTTTCTCGATTATGGAGGTGACAAAAGGTTCGTCGTAAAAGGGTTATGTCGATACAAGTTTTGGCACTGATCCAGATGACTCTTAGTCTCAATCTGGATGCATATTGAAAGTGGGAGCAATTAGCTAGAGTAGCTTCGTGCAGAGCATTGTTGACATAGAAATTTGCAAAATACATACGGATCTGAATATGGCACACCCGTTGACTAAACTTCTCTCACGAGCAAAACATGATCACACCTTAGTACTCTTTGGGTGTTAATCACATAGCGATGTGAACTAGATTATTGACTCTAGTAAACCCTTTGAGTGTTGGTCACATAATGATGTGAACTATTGGTGTTAAATCACATGGCAATGTGAACTAGATTATTGACTCTAGTGCAAGTGGGAGACTGAAGGAAATATGCCCTAGAGGCAATAATAATGTTATTATTTATTTCCTTATTTCATGATAAATGTTTATTATTCATGCTAGAATTGTATTAACCGAAAACATAATACATGTGTGAATACATAGACAAACAGAGTGTCACTAGTATGCCTCTACTTGACTAGCTCTCTAATCAAAGATGGTTATGTTTCCTAACCATAGACAAAGAGTTGTTATTTGATTAACGGGATCACATCATTAGGAGAATGATGTGATTGACTTGACCCATTCCGTTAGCTTAGCACTCGATCGTTTAGTATGTTGCTATTGCTTTCTTCATGACTTATACATGTTCCTATGACTATGAGATTATGCAACTCCCGTTTACCGGAGGAACACTTTGTGTGCTACCAAACGTCACAACGTAACTGGGTGATTATAAAGGAGCTCTACAGGTGTCTCCAAAGGTACATGTTGGGTTGGCGTATTTCAAGATTAGGATTTGTCACTCCGATTGTCGGAGAGGTATCTCTGGGCCCTCTCGGTAATGCACATCACCTAAGCCTTGCAAGCATTGCAACTAATGAGTTAGTTGCGAGATGATGTATTACGAAACGAGTAAAGAGACTTGCCGGTAACGAGATTGAACTAGGTATTGAGATACCGACGATCGAATCTCGGGCAAGTAACATACCGATGACAAAGGGAACAACGTATGTTGTTATGCGGTCTGACCGATAAACATCTTCGTAGAATATGTAGGAGCCAATATGAGCATCCAGGTTCTGCTATTGGTTATTGACCGGAGACGTGTCTCGGTCATGTCTACATTGTTCTCAAACCCGTAGGGTCCGCACGCTTAAGGTTTCGATGACAGTTATATTATGAGTTTATGAGTTTTGATGTAATGAAGTTAGTTCGGAGTCCCGGATGTGATCACGGACATAACGAGGAGTCTCGAAATGGTCGAGACATAAATATTGATATATTAGACGGCTATATTCGGACACCAGAAGTGTTCCGGGTGATTTCAGAGAAAACCGGAGAGCCGGAGGGTTACCGGAACCCTATCGGGAGAAGTAATGGGCCATATGGGCCTTAGTGGAGAGAGAGAGGGGCAGCCAGGGTGGGCCGCGCGCCTCCTCCTCCCTGGTCTGAATTGGACTAGGAGAGGGGGGGCGGCGCTCCCCTTTTCCTTCTCCCTCCCCACTTCCTTCCCCCTCCTAGTAGGAGTCCTACTCCTACTAGGAGGAGGACTCCTCCTGGCGCGCCAATAGGGGCCGGCCGGCCTCCTCCCCTTGCTCCTTTATATACGGGGGCAGGGGGCACCCGTAGACACAAGTTGATCCACGTGATCGTTTTCTTAGCCGTGTGCGGTGCCCCCATCCACCATAATCCTCGATAATATTGTAGCGGTGCTTAGGCGAAGCCCTGCGACGGTAGAACATCAAGATTGTCACCACGCCGTCGTGCTGACGAAACTCTTCCCCGACACTTTGCTGGATCGGAGTCCGGGGATCATCATCGAGCTGAAAGTGAGCTAAAACTTGGAGGTGTCGTAGTTTCGGTGCTTGATCGGTCGGGCCGTGAAGACGTACGACTACATCAACCGCGTTGTGCTAACGCTTCCGCTGTCGGTCTACAAGGGTACGTAGATCACACTCTACCCTCTCATTGCTATGCATCACCATGATCTTGCGTGTGCGTAGGAAATTTTTGAAATTACTATGTTACCCAACAGGACTCTCCTTCCAGACAGCTCCATCGCCGCCGCCGAAGGCGAAGACGAGTGGTAGCCCAAGGCCAAGCCCCTGGGGAGGTCGTAAGTATTCGGATACTAGAGTAACTCATAGCATTCCTTTGCCGCACTGCTTTCCATAACGCCGAATATGATTATGCAGGCCGCCACGAGCCCGTATCGATATATCGTCGGACGGCTCCCTGGGCTCGTCGGATATGGATAGCGATCCACTTCCGACCGCCACCTCCCCTTGCCCTGCGGACGACGCCGAGGTGTTGTCTCAAGAGGCACCGGGTCGAGGGGAGACAATCCCGGAGGCGCCTCAAGGCGACCTTCCGGACTCCGAGAGCCGAGGGGACAAGGCCCCTGAGGGCCCCGAGTTCGGCCCTCAGCCGAAGACCGCGCCGGAACCTCCAGCGGTTCCGAACTCCGGCAGGAGGCCTCCTTCTAAGAGGGGCAAGACGCCTGTGCCGGTGACCTCTGTCCATCCAGAGGTGCCGGACAATCTGCTGGAAGCGCTTCGCAACACTTCCATCGACGAGGAGCACCGTACTATTACGAGTGCGGTGGTCCAGAAGGTTCAGTCCGCTCAGAGCGGATTGACCGAATCCTGTGCCAGCCTTCTAACAGGCTTTGAGGTAAGTGTTAAAATATAGGAAAAATATTACCGCATAGACAGTAGCCCCTGATGCTCTGTTCGGTGTTCACGAAGAAAAGCCGAACAGAGGATCAAACAATATCGTAGGAGTCCAATATAAGTATGTCAATATGCATATGCAGGCTTCACTGCTGGCATCTGCTGCACTGACTGCGGAGGTCACCGCACTAAAGCAGGACCTCGAGGGGTCCAAGAAAGAGCTCGGCCTTGCCAAGAGGCAGCTCGAGGAGAACAAGGGTAAGTAATACCCTGTCTATAGATATGTAAAAAGAAGACGCGATTGCAAAATGATAGGATCATCTTATATTTGCCAGGGGCCATGACCGAGGTGGCGACCCTAAAGCAAGCGCTATCCAAGGCCGAAGACAAAGCGGCCAAGGAGCGCACCGAGCGGGAAAGGCAAGAGGCTCGGGTGGGCGAGGTGCAACAAGAGCTCCAGGCTCTCGTGACGAAGCACGAGGCGTTGGAGCATGACTCGAAGACGCGAGAGTCTGAGCTTGCCGCGGCCCTCGAGAGCACAAAGAGTGCCAAGGCCGAAGCCCAAAAGGCCCTCCAGGAGATTGACGCGATGAAGAAAATAGCGGCGGGTAAGGCATTCTATATGCAAAGCAAGCATGTGAAAGTAAATTACCTATTACTTACCCGAATCCGAAGCTCTCCAGGAGCATTCGTAGATTTGCCCCGCAGTGTGTCGGATGCCGCACAGTTTTACCAGGCCGAGGAGGGAAGCTCAACGGAGAAGCTGTTCTGGTCTCAGTATATTAGGACCGAACACCCGGTGCCTATGAGCGACCAGCTGAAGCAGCTGGTCGACCTACACAAGGCGGCCTAACAGGACATGAAGGGCCTTATAGTCCGGCTGTGGCCTGGCGACGCCCTTCCGAACAACTACTTCGGCCTGGTGAGGCGGCTTGCGGATGCCTGCCCACGGTTGGAAGTCGTCAAGCGGTCCTTCTGCATTGAAGGTGCACGCCGGGCTTTCGCCCGTGTGAAGGTGCAATGGGCCAAGCTAAACGCCGTGAAGCTGATCAAAGAAGGACCGCCACAGGGCAAGGAGCATCGCACCCCCGAAATTTATTATGAGGGTGTCCTGAAGGGTGCCCGTCTTGTAGCAGACGAATGTTCCAAGGATGTAATATTTGAGTAAACTTGCTCGTGTGATCCTGTATGATGAAAACTTGCTTCATATGCGCTATGCAACACTTGTTTGAATTTAAAATATTACCTTCTGTTTGGCTGTTTATCCAATCTGAGAGATGGCTAGTCCTTGGCTTCTGCCCCCATGCCACGAGTGCTGGGGTGTTCGGGATAAACCTGAGCACTCTTGTTCCCATTTTTGGGTCCTTCGAGGGAGGTGCTCAGCACAGCGAACAAGGCAACCGGACTAATAATGCTTTATCACTCTCACTTAGCCATAGAATTCTATAATTTTATATTTCGGCGAAGCCCCTGGTGTTTGGAAGGCCGAATTTAGGGCGCGATACACGCCTTTAAGCCAGACAGGACCGGCTCCTCGCTCTAAGCGGCATAAGTCTTTAGGGACTCGAAACCTCGCCGAACAGCGACCAGTCTCTCGCCTTATCATGACAGTCAGTTTTAGCTTTCTCTACTGAGGTGCTTAGCCCAGTAGAACCGGGGCACAATCGCAGTAGTTCTCCTAGCGCTACCTTAGACGATAGAGCGGAACGTAAGGTACCAAAACATAGGAGCCGGGCAAACCCAACATTTGACCAAAGACATGATTCGGAGATGATGCGTAAATGCTATAAGTTCGGGGTGCTGCACTTGTGAAAGTGTTCGGACTTCTCACACCGCATTATGGGGTACTTAAGCCCCTGGTGTATTGGCCGTACCAAAGTGTACGGTTGCAAGGCGTCATTAATGAACACATATATATAAAACAAAAGAATGCAATAATAGTCTTAATGCTATGCATTGTTTATTCAAATAGATGTGTTAAAGCAGAATGATACAGATAGTGCGATAAGCAAAAAGTAGGATTATGTCCCTTCCGAGGGCAAGCTGAGGAATAGTATTAAAGCAAATATTTCACTCGTTATCGTAATCCACCTGGGAGTTCCGTGGTGTGACGTAGCTTTTTGCCTCCTTGGTTGCTGCATCATGTGTTCGGCAATCATGCTGTCGGACAGGGTTTCCAGAGATTAAAGTCCTGAAAGAGAAAAATAACAAAGTGGGAAGCCCCTAGTGCGGTTTAAGCCGTGTATCGGGGCGTGACGTAGTTGTGACCCCTCCCCGCCTATGCCCATGGTATTTTTAATGCATAATTATGTACGCATGGCACGAATTTCACCGTTTGGCTGGGACTGGGGTGGGGGCCGCATTGCTACGCGAGCTCAGATCGTGCCAAGTGGTCTAGTTGCCAATTACTCCGAGCGTGCTTGAAGGTGTCCGGGTCTTGAAACGCCGAGCTGGTGGATTGCCTTGAGAGGCTGCTTTGCCCTTCTATTGCGAGGGCCGCAGTGTGCTCCTCCATTTGGAGAGAGCGCTCTGTGTTTCCATTAACTGTAATAACCCCACGAGGTCCTGGCATCTTGAGCTTGAGGTATGCATAATGCGGTACCGCATTGAATCTAGCAAATGCGGTTCGCCCGAGCAGTGCATGATAACCACTGCGGAACGGGACTATATCGAAGATTAATTCTTCGCTCTGGAAGTTATCCGGGGATCCGAAGACCACTTCCAGTGTAATTGAGCCTGTGCAATGGGCCTCTACACCTGGAATGACGCCTTTAAAGGTCGTTTTTGTGGGTTTGATCCTTGAGGGGTCTATACCCATTTTGCGCACTGTGTCCTGATAAAGCAGTTTCAGGCTGCTGCCGCAAATCCATAAGGACTCGAGTGAGGTGAAATCCGTCAATGATTGGGTCTAGGACCAGTGCGGCGAATCCGCCATGACGGATACTAGTGGGGTGGTCCCTGCGATCGAAGGTGATCGGCCAGGAGGAACATGGGTTGAACTTTGGGGTGACTGGCTCCAACGCATATACGTCCCTGAGCGCACGCTTCCGCTCCCACTTGGGGATGTGGGTTGCGTATATCATGTTCGCCGTCCGCACTTGTGGGGGGAACCTTTTCTTTCCTCCGGTGTTCGGCTGCCGGGGCTCTTCCTCGTCATCGCTATGTGGCCCCTTATCTTTATCTTCGGCAATTAACTTGCCGGCTTGCTTGAACACCCAACAATCCCTATTGGTGTGGTTGGCTGGCTTGTCGGGGGTGCTGTGTATTTGACACGAGCGATCGAGTATACGGTCCAAACTGGACGGGCCCGGAGTGCTTCTTTTGAATGGCTTTTTCCGCTGACCGGGTTTAGAGCCTTTGAATCTGGCATTGACTGCCGTATCCTCAGTATTATCGCTGTTAATGCGACGCTTATGTTTGTTGCGACGTGACCTGCTATTGCCATCCTTGGTATCCGAAGTACCATGGTTTTTTGATATGTTGTTACTGCGAGCCAGCCAGCTGTCTTCTCCCGCACAAAAGCGGGTCATGAGTGTCGTGAGGGCTGCCATAGATTTTGGCTTTTCCTGTCCAAGATGTCGGGCAAGCCACTCGTCGCAGATGTTATGCTTGAAGGCCGCTAGGGCCTCTGCATCCGAACAGTCGACGATTTGATTTTTCTTTGTTAGGAACCGTGTCCAGAATTGCCTGGCCGATTCTTCTGGCTGCTGAATTATGTGGCTCAAGTCATCGGCGTCTGGTGGTCGCACATAAGTGCCCTGAAAGTTGTCGAGGAATGCGGCTTCCAGATCTTCCCAACAGCTAATGGACTCTGCTGGCAAGCTGTTAAGCCAATGCCACGCTGGTCCTTTGAGCTTTAGTGGGAGGTATTTGATGGCGTGTAAGTCGTCGCCGCGGGCCATGTGGGTGTGGAGGAGGAAATCCTCGATCCATACCGCAGGATCTGTTGTGTCGTCGTATGATTCAATATTTATGGTTTTGAAACCCTCTGGGATTTGATGATCCATTACTTCGTCTGTGAAGCATAGGGGGTGTGCGGCGCCTCTGTATTGGGCTATATCGCGACGCAGCTCGAATGGGTCTTGTCCGCTGTGTTCGTCCCGGCCGGATTGACTTTTACTGTATCCGGCGTGACGTTTATCGTCTCGCATAGTGGCGCGCCCTCGTGATCCGTAGATCGATCTTGCATGTTTTGCTTTGTCCTCCAATACGTCTCGCAGGTCTGGCGTATTTCCCCATGCCTTTTTATTTGAATGGCGTCGGGGTGCGGGCTGAGCTTTTGGCTGGAATGCCTCTCAATCACGGCCACAAGGTGGCCGATCAGCCGCGTCATACGCTTCTTCCTCCAGTCAAGGTAGCGACCTGCATTTTGGGTAACTCTTGGAGGGGTGCTCGAGTTTATATTCCTCGGACGCGAGGAATTCAGTCCATCTGTCAGCTAGCAGATCTTGATCAGCTTGAAGCTACTGCTGCTTTTTCTTAAGGCTATTTGCCATGGCCATAAGCCGGCGCTTGAAGCGCTCTTGTTCAATGGGATCCTCTAGCACGGCGAATTCGTCATCACCGAGGGTTGCCTCATCTTCGGAGGGGGCATGTAACTATCATCCCCCGCTTCTCCATCTGCTGCTCTCTCAAGAGGGCTGGCTCCTCCATCCTCCTACTCTAAATCTTGCTGGAGGGGATGTTGTTATCTTCGGCACTATCCGGAGTGTTATTATCTCATGTGCCAGTATCATCACTTTTGCTTTGGCGGGACTTAGAGCGGCGCCGCTGACGTCGGCGCTTGGGTTGCTTCTTGGAGGGGTCATCCTCCGCTGTCTCGTCGCCATTGCCTTCTTTGGGTGTGTCCACCATGTATATATAGTACGATGAGGTGGCTGTCCAAAGCCCTGTGGGCAGTAGTTCATCTTTGTCTCACGCATCGTTGTCCATACCATCGATGTCTTCGGAGTCGAAGTCGAGCATGTCGGTTAAGTCATCGACAGTGGCTACTAAGTGGGTGGTGGGCGGGCCACGAATTTCTTCGTCATCCGCATCCCAATCCTGCCGGACACAGTTCGGCCAGGATCCTCCTGACAAGGAGAGAGACCTTAACGAGTTCAGTATGTCGCCAAAGGGCGAGTGCTGAAAAATATCCGCAGAGGTAAACTCCATGATCGGAGCCCAATCGGATTCGCTAGGAATGGGCGCAGGCGGTTCGGAGTCCGTGGCCGGAGAGAGATCCAGCAGTTTGTCAACACGACTCTCATGCAGAGTAAGGTCGATGTTCGGCTCGATCGCCGATGAGGGTAAGGCCTCCGTGGCGGGGTCCATCCACCCGTCCATGGATGGCGGAACTGGCTCCGAATTGAGGGTCGGAGCGGCTGCCGGTGCGATCTCCTGAACACTGTCGGATGGTAGAGCTAAATCATACTCATCATGACCGCGTGACGCACAAGGCAGAGGCTCGAATCCGTCGAAGATCAAGTCTCCGCGAATATAGGCCGTGTAGTTTAAGCTTCCAAACCTGACCTGATGGCCAGGGGCATAGCTTTCGATCTGCTCCAGATGGCCAAGCGAATTGGCCCGCAGTGCAAAGCCGCCGAATACAAAAATCTGTCCGGGGAGAAAAGTCTCACCCTGGACTGCATCGCTAACGATGATAGAAGGAGCCATCAAGCCTAACGGCGACGACACAGAGGAACTCTCAATGAAAGCACCAATGTCGGTGTCAAAACCGACAGAACTCGGGTAGGGGGTCCCGAACTGTGCGTCTAGGCGTATGGTAACAGGAGGCAGGGGACATGAAGTTTTACCCAGGTTCGGGCCCTTTTGATGGAGGTAAAACCCTACGTCCTGCTCGATTAATATTGATGATATGGGTAGTGCAAAAGTAGATCTACCACGAGATCAGAGAGGCTAAACCCTAGAAGCTAGCCTATGGTATGATTGTATGTTATTGTTGTTGTTGTGTCCTACGGACTAAAACCCTCCGGTTTATATAGACACCGGAGAGGGTTAGGGTTACACAAGGTTGGTTACAAAGGAGGAGATATCCATATCCGTACTGCCTAGCTTGCCTTCGACGCCAAGGAGAGTCCCATCCGGACACGAGACGAAGTCTTCAATCTTGTATCTTCATAGTCTAACAGTCCGGCCAAAGGATATAGTCCGGCTGTATGGAGACCCCCTAATCCAGGACTCCCTCAATCACCAAGCCGGCGGTAACTCCCCCTGCTGATTGAGCTCAGCAGGCATGTCGTCGAGGCTCTCCTTCAGCAACTCCATCAAGCCTTGGATGAACTCCTTCTGCTTATTGAGGTGCTTATTGAGCTGATTGGGCATGCCGTCGAGGGATAACGACTCCAGCTCCGCCGGCTCGGCATGTTCGCCTCCGCGGCTAGGGCGCTCCTGGGAGCCATCGCCTGCCCGTGAGAGATCTTTCGAGGTCTCTGCGTGGCGGCGATCCCTCTCTTTTTTTTCCGCAGCCTTGGTTGCCGCTCCCTTGTTACGAGTAGTTCCCGACCTAGAGCTCTGCTCACCGGCCATGGCAACGATGGACGAAGAAGAAGCACTTATGAGGAGGAAAGGTAGAGTAATTTTCGGTTAGGTAGTTCCCATTTTTATAACCTAAGTTCTAGCACTAGTACTAATACCTGCATAGTGGGAACACGTTTAGGTTTGGTACGTACTATTAGGTGTGAGAAGGCTTTCGAATGTGATGGGAACAAGGTAAAGATTAATTGATGGTTCTGGTTTTGAGGCCCGAAACGGCTCCCGATGAGTTTAGCGGAACATAAATTTCAAGTACTACACTGCTCAAATGCGTAAATATTATGTTACTGTCAAAAATTGGCACAAAATACAAAGGAGGCCAATGGAAGTACTAATAGCAACCCACGATTTAACTACTCGCATGCTCACAGTGGAGTAATAATGTCTTTCTTCCGCTCTCACGTCCACTCAATTTGCATGCGCTGTATTAATTGACCATCAATGATGTGAACGACTTTACACGCATCAAATTATCACATGGGGTGGATCTCGGTACAAAATTGCATCCGCCCGTGTACCCGCGTGTGCGTGTGAGGGAATGAGTGCGTGCGTGGCGTGCATGCACATCTTCGCTTCGTGCATGTACCACCAGTATGGCTCAGGGAAGATGAGTACATTCTTCTGGAACCAGCAGCACGTCATTGTGATCAATCCACGCAAGGAGGTCGCGACAATGCCTCGACATGTGCCACGTGGCTTCATGAACTGTAAGAGAGACACTGTGTAGCATGCCATTGGTATTCTAATTTATGTGGTTTGCACATACTCGAAGTACTAGTAAGGTACACATGCATTGCACACATCAGATTTTGCAACCAAATTATGAATAAATACCACACTATAGCATGTAAGCTCTGAGTCATATATGCCTGATGTAGCCCTTCGTTTAATTCTTATAGTTCATCTCATTCAAAATCAATTAGTTTTTATAAAAAGCAAAGAACGCGGGAATAGGAAAACCATGGGATTATAGTGGAATGTCGTCTTGAATCCTATAGGATTGTACGAGTGTTTGATTGTGCATAGAAAAAATGCATAATTCTTTCAAAGAGGTTTGAGTGGATGGGATGTTTCCTATGAAATCTAGTGCAAATGAATCATATGGAAAAATTCCTATGGTTTATAATCCTATGAATCAAACAACCAAGATAGGAAAAATTCCTAATGATTAGAATCCTCCAAAATTCCTTTGAGAGTCCTTTGAATCAAAGAAGCCCATAATCTATTTTATGATTCATGGAATTGTGCGTTCTAAAGCATAAAGTAAAAAACAAATAATGGCAATTCAACTAGAAAAAAGTTTGGGCAGTTATGATATGGAAGATTTTAGAACAAAAGAGAACCACCGTTGTTTTGAGGTTTGTGCATTATGCTTAAGTTCAACCATGGAGTCTGCTAGATTGTACATGTGGCAAAATCCGGTGGGGGCTAGAAGATGGTGCGAGGGGCCGAGTGGAGGGAGACTATGAAGGAATGCACAAGTGCGAGATCGATATTTAGAGAGAGGGGGCGAACACGTGCGCTGTTGCGCGCAGTGGCGGAGCCATGAAAAATAAATGAGCTAGGGGGCCCAGCATTGCTAATCCTTTGTGAGGAGGGTCAATTCATGAACTTAAACCATTTTTAGCAGCAATTGTCTAATGATCACATTCATATTAGCCTCGATATATAGTGATGTTAGGGGGGAGGGGGCAGGGCCCTTACTGCCCCCTGTCTTCGCCATTGTGCACGCGTCTGAGAGATGAAGCGGAAGGCATGGATGATGAGAGGGGGGGCGTTGGATATATAATTAATGTGGGTGTATTAGCTATATATGTTAATCCTATATAGAGAGGTATAGATTGATCGATGTGGACATGGGAAAGAGGGTGAGACCTCACTGGATATATCGATTGATCGGTTTGTGTGGAAAAATATGAAAGACCTAGCTATATACACACATACATAGAGGAAAATCGATCGTTGCGCATGCACGCGTGAGAGATAAAGAATGCCCGATATGATGGACAGGGGGATGTGTGTGGGTGTGTGCCTTCATGGGAGACCGACCTGAAGAAAAAGATTGCATGTGTGCGATGGATAATGCCGACTGGTAGTGTGTGTGCATGCATGCACGAGAGAAAGTTAGTGGTACAATTATAAAGAGAAGACTACTGTGTGGGTGTAAAAGAATAGGTGAGGTCATAATCAATGTAAAGTTGAATTCAAATATTTGAATAAGAGATCCTGATGTTTGAAACCCATGCATGCATGAATATAACGGGGATCTGCACGGTGTGGTTTGGAAACGAGTATGTTGTAATGTATACACATTGAACAAGGTCAGACTGATTTGAATTTGAGATACCGATGGCAGACATCATTTGGCCACGTCACATCCGTGCATGGACACACTATTCTAATTGGAGATGATGGGCGGCTTTCGCATCACATATCTATATCTATACCCCTATGTATGTATATATATATATATATTATATTTTATATTTTTTTATATTGTGTGTGGGTAACTTTAACTTTGAAAGATGGTCGTTGGATGAGGCGAATCCGATGGTCCAAAGATGGCAAATTTGAGCACTACTGGGCGTTGGATATCATGTAGATTCCACCAGATTTTGCCACATGTATAATCTAGAAGACTCCATGGTTGAACTTAAGCACTTCTTATTTGTTCTAGAATCTTCCGTATCAGAATTTCCCGAATGTTTTTCTACATGATTTGCCATTATTTTTTTACTTTATGTCTTACGACACACAATTCCATGAATCTTAATATAGATTAGCTTTCTTATCAAAACAAGATGATTTTGAATGAAATGAACTATAAGAATTAAACGAACATCTACATCATGCATATATGACTCAAAGCTTGCATGCTATAATGTGGTATTTATTCATAATTTGGTTGCCAAATCTCATGCGTGCAATGCACGTGTACCTTACTCTAGTCTAAATGGTGTTTGTGTGTGTTGTGCGTGTTGAGGTCCAAATTGTCTTTTTTGTACACGTTAAGCTTGTTCTCTCGAAATTTCAAGCCGCGCCTTGTTATGCCGAAAATTCAAGCTAGCGTCTCTCGCTATCGTGATGCGAAACTCCCGCCTCTTCAATCCGCGCCTTGTTAGCACGAAATATTTAAGATATATCTTTGTCTCATTGTGCTCCGACAAGTCCCTCCATCTCAACCCGCGCCTTGCTATTCCGAAATTACAACGCGCGCAAAAACTCCCACCTCCTGTGAAATCCCGACACGCGAAATGCCCGTGGTACCCCTGAACCAAAAGAACCTCCTCAAATTGGTGGGGGTACTTTCGTAACTTACCCCACATTTCGGACAAACGCGTCTCTAAGCCATGGTTCCCCACTGCCATCCCATCCGCCCACCCATTCGTACACCGAGGCCGCGAAAACCCGCGACAAAACCCGACACCCTGCTCCGTCCGCCACCCAGCCGGAGCCTCTTCCCTGACGACGTCGTCCACTGCAACATCTTGATGTCCCTCATCCACCGTACCAGATGAGGATCCGTCGTCGATCTCATCGTCCCGCCGTTTCAGCCACCCCGTCCTCCACCTCCAAGGAGCTTCCCCGACGTTCCCCTCGTCTTTCGCGCCACCTCCATTCCCACACTGTCGTCTTCACCTGCACCACCGGAAGAGCATCATCATCACCATTTCCTCGGATGAAGCTGCGGCCTAATCGGCGCCACCAAAGAGGTTGTACACTAACCGCCGCATTTTCTTCTTGATTCGATCTCACAGTGCTGCCGGCGCTCGGTCCCGAGCCGACACGGTGCAGCTCCATCCACGGCGGCATCGCCGGCCACTTCCTCCACGGCGTCGCTCCCTCGGCGGCGATGTCCACATCAGTAGGAGCTGCTGCTGCTTTAGCTCTCGCTTGCGCTGCTGCTCTGCTCTTGCTCTCGGTCCCCCACCTGGTCTGCTCTTGCTATTGTTCTTGCTCGCGCTGCTGCTCTCACTCTTGCTCTTGCTTGCAATGCTGCTCCGATTTAGCTACACTTCAGTCGACTGAATCGACTTTTGGGTCAGTCGATTTTCAGGGGGTGGGGGGGGCTCGCCGGGGTGAAGGAAGAACCAGCCACAGCGAGGAGGGGGGCTCGCCGGAGAGGAACCCAACTAACTATCTTAGGGTTTCGGATGGGGGCGGTGGTCGCCGGCGTTGGCGGGGCGGTGGCGTGGGGATCGCCGGAGAAAAAGCTCGGCACAGGGGGGGGGCGTAGAGGGATGGCCGGGGCGGCGGCGGACCGGCGGTGGGGAGTGTTTTCGGGGCGGGCGGGGCGGCGCACCGCCGGCCGCGGGCGGCGGGGGGCTGCTGTTTGGCCGGCGGTGGCTGGCGGCTCAGGGGGTGGAGGTTGAAGATGAACCGCAGGCCCTTGATTTCGTATCCAATGGCTGCAAAATTGACTGACCAGAGATGAAAAAGTTAGTCGATCAACGTGTAGCCTCACCTTGCTAGTGCATTCAGTTTTGACAGCAAAATTCAGTTTCGACAGTTAAGTTGAGTTTCGACAGTTAAGTTCAGTTTCGAAAGTTAAATTCAGTTTCGACAGTTAAGTTCAGAGATGAGCGGCTGATGTATTTTACATCTAGCACTTTATGGTTATGTATTTTACGTCATGTATTGGAGATGCTATTAGAATTCCACTCAGGTTAACGTTGTTTGTTGTCTCTCTTGTCCTGCTTCAGCCTCGGCGTCGTACAACTCACCGGAGCTGCTCCAACGACGAAACCCTCCATCACAGTGGAGCAGTACCTCGGGCTCCATCTTCAGATGCCTAAGATCTTCTTCCCCTCCTCCAACAGCTAAGTCAGCCGGAGCATCCTCACCAGCCAACCCAATCATGCAGAGATCGACATGGCTTCGCCAAAGAGGTTGTACACTTGTTGCATCTCTTTTTTACTCTACATGTTATATATATTGTCCACTGAGCACTCGTAGTAACGGGAAATACTATTATTTTATCCTACTATATGACCAGAAGTGAGGTACCAGGCAACTTAGCTATCCGTGATGGACTCCCTTGAACGCCATCATTACTTATCTCTGCGCGTTTGAGCTGTGCATTTGTCGATAGGCCTGGGAGTTGAGCTAGTATGGCAGTGGCCTGGGTCCAAAGTAATAGAAGTAGCACAAAAACATTTTTTAGTGTAGGATTTTCATTGCTCAAGCCTGCCTACTAGATTCGCCAGTGCTTGAAAGGAAAAGTGAATGAAAAACATCGGAATTGGAAAGTTTACTATGGTACTACTTTGCATGAATTTGGTGCAAAGGAATGGAGCAAAGGAAAACTGTAGGATTTGTTCCTTTAGTGTCTCCTTGAAAAAAACCCGTAGGAATTCTAGTTTCCACTTCTCCTCCTTTTCATATTCCTATTCATCAAGCACAAGACTAAGAGATAGTAGCATAATAGCATTATAACTATACATTTTCTTGTGGTTTGACTTAATCTCACCATGCTTTTTTGCATCATGTGATCTTCCAATTGTTGTGAATCAAACACCCAGATTGGCAGAAATCTTAAATTCTCTGTTTTGCACGTGCATTCCTATCCTATTCTTGTCTATTTCCTATCCCTGCATTGTTAGAATCCTCAAATTCAAACAAGCCCTTACTCAATTACTTCTGTTACAGACATGTGTCAAAGAAAACCTTGTGTGGTTTGTCCTGCTCCTGTGGCGTTGTGTTCCACCCTAGCTCAGCTGCTCCAACAACGGAAGGGTTCACCACAGCAGAGATCCACTCTCCAGACTGTCTTTCGCTGCCTCAGATCTTCTTCCCCGCCGCCGGAAGCCACGGCAACTGCATTACCATCATCAACTGAGCAGATGACCTTGAGGACTACACGGGTCCACAAGAGAGGTCGCACTCTTTTGTGTCTGCTTACGTTATGCGTCACTTAATATGATGACATGCTACATTATCATCGTGTTCACCTATTAGACTCCGAGTCAGGTCCAAACTAATGCTGAAACTTGAGTTTTTAAATGGTTGTGGGGTACATATTGGGGCAGCAATCAGTACTATCTGTCTACTATCTGGTTAATCTCTGGTGTCTACTATGACTTTCATGTTGGGTGCAAACAGACACTAAAGGATCCATTATCTGTATTTTTTAATTAAAGCTAGTATCTGCCTGCTATCATTGGTTTTGGGTCTATCCACAGTTTGCTACCATCACTCTGGATTTGTGCATGCACTCCTTACATAATCTCACTATGTTTTATTCCCATGCATGCCACTTATTGTACACAATGGAACCGATCATGTAGAGCAAAAGAGACGAGCCTTGCGTGGCAATAAAATTTCATGTAGACGTCGTTCCATGGTGGGCGCAAAGGCAGCCCCCCTCCACCCATTTTGGATCGTAATCAAGAGGAAGATAACTGTTCTGAGGGGGATTCAGAAGGAGAAGACCACTCCTATTTACCCCATGAGGTCTTCGCTCTAACTTGGCATGCTGATGTTGGTAATATCATGCATATGGTGCCTTGCATTGCTTACTGTATACATTAAAGATGTCATCTGCTTAGTTTAGACATGCTTTGTGTCAATGCCATCTGTTTAGTTTCTTTATCGTATATGTGAATCATGCAATGCCATCTTTTCTAGCCAGGCATCATATATGTGAATTTTCCAATGCCACCCTGATTAGCCAGTCATCTTATATGTGAATTATATCATGCCATCATTTTTTTATTACATGTTAAATTTGTCAACAATTTTAGTACATTCAATTACTCTTCCTGTGCATCAGCCATTTGGCACGGTCATGGGAAAATCTAGAGCGGAAACAAGGTCTTCAGAGAAGACAATGCTATCTGACGAAGCGCATGTCCTGCTGGTTACCGATAGCTCCTCAGAGGAGGATTCAGAGACAGATGACCAGTCATATTTCCCCCCGAGGTGCATGCCCTAACTTGGCAGGGTTATGTTGCTCATATCGTGCGTATGGTATCTTGCATTGCTATGTCATTTGCTTAGTTTAGACATGCTTTGTGTGAATGCCACCTGTTTAGTGTCTAACTACCATATATGTGAATTATGCAATGCCATCTTGTTGCAAGACATTACATATGTGAATTATGCAATGTTATCTTGTTGCAAGGCATTATGTATGTGAATTATGCAATGCCATGCTGTTTAGGAAAGCGTCATATATGTGAATTATATCATGCCATCCTTTTTTTGTATTTCTCATTGCTTTTGTCGATAATGTTTGTATATTCAACTGATCTTCCTGTGCATCAGGCATTTGAATTGGTGATGGAGAATTCTGGAGTGAAAACAAGGTCTTCAGAGCAGACAATGCTACCTGCTGAAGCAGATATCTTGTTGGTTACAGATAGCTCTTCAGAGGAGGATTCATAGGCAGATGACCAGTCCTATTATCCCCTGAGGTGTATGCTCAAACTTGGCAGGGTTATATTACTCATATAATGCATATGTTTTATTGCAATGCTTAGTTTTTACATCATATACACAATATTGAATGCCATCTCCTTAGTTGACACATCATATATGCGATTGCCCTCTGCTCACTTCCTTAGTATATAAATCATATATTTGAATTATGTCATGCCATGATGTTTACATAGACAGCATGTATCTGAATTATGGCATGCCAACCCATTTTCTAAAGACATAATATAGTTATATCATCTCATCCTGTTTACATAGTCATCATATTTTAAATTATGTCATTCTATCCGTGAATTATATCATGCCATCATGTTTCCATCGACGACATGTTTGTGATTTATGGCATGCCAACCACTTTAATAGACACATCGTATAGTTATATCATGTCATCCTGTTTACATAGTCATCATATTTTGAAGTATGTCATTCTATCCTGTTTAGTTAGCCATCATACATGTGTAATTGTGTCATGCTATCCTGTTTAATTAGCCATCATATATGTGAAATTATGTCCTGCTATTATGTTTGCTTAGACAACATAAATGTGAATTATTTCATGCCCTGTTTTCTTCCCTACTATCCATTGCACCTGTCTATCTTACAATTTTTGTACATTCAATTACTTTTCTTGTTTATCATCCATTTCAATTGGAGGGAGTGATGTCAGTATCTGTGGGAGTAAAAACACGGTCTTCAGAAAATATCGTGCTACCCGTCGATGCAGATAGAACCACGGTTGTACTTGCCCAAGAACCAGCCCCACCACACATAACCCACACTCATGCAGATTGTACCCCTACCTAGTTGGACAGAGAACCAGCTACACCCCTTCTAACCCCAACCCCAGCAAACAGATACCCAGTTCCCGTTGACACAGCACCGTCTCCACCACAGAGCACCCAAACACGAGCAGTTAGTAAGGCAACTACAGTGCCCAAATCACGAGGACCACCACTCCGAACCCGAAGTCAACACTTAAAGCAGAAGAAGAATTGTTCTCAGGTCAGGTTCCGTAGCTATGGTTCATACTACTTTGCTCTTGCATCACTGTATTTACTGATACCAACTAATTTCAAATTTGAAGGATGCAAATGAAACTCCAATGGCGCAACAGGTATGTTTTAAACCTGTTTCTTCAACGTGTTTGGCTGTTTGCTATTTTAACTTGCTCTATGTTGATTTCAGTTTCAATTGAATAAACAGTTATGTTCTCATGCCATGCACATTACAAGTGTTGTTATTGCCGTGTAGTTTCCCACACTTATATTTTGTCTATGTTGCTTTGTCTTAAATAGATATGATTCGAACTGTATCTATCTTGATTTGGCAACATAAACTAGAATGGTATAGACCATACAGTGACCATACTACATAGATATATGTTTGTTTCATGCTATTATCCTGTCCACCTTACTACTGAACTGGTTTACCAAACTAACTTTCATATACTACATTGTAAACCTGAGATGTGTTTGTTTGTTTCTCTTTTAGAACGCGGATAAAATATTGGAGAAGAGTACCCTGTTATGCAATGGTAAAGGAAGTAATGGAGATAAGGTTCAAGATAGTGAGACATCCCTGTTTGTCTCCAAGAAAGCCGATAAAAACTATATTGAAGATACTGAGACAACCCCAAAGTCCTGTCTTGATGTAGTGTTCGAGTTACTGGCTACCACTGCTGGCATCAGCTCTTCGAACTCGTTGCCTGAATCAGTTCAGCTTCTTGAGTCTCAACTTGAAGTTGAAAGACATCGATCAGATGTTATGCAACAGGAAGCCGAAGGACTGTGGAAGTCCCTGCAGAATTCAGATGCATACTTTCTGGTGCAATAACAAGCGCTGGAGGACTTAAGCGCCAAACAAGAGAAAGTTAATAAGCTTGCTAAGCATCTTTCCAGCATTATGGGTACCCAGGATATTGTTTCTTGAGCTCTTCTGAAGTGGTTTCAGTTCTGGACTTGATTTGCTGCAGCGTTTATATGCTGCTGTGTTCCCTATATTTGCACTGGTGGCGAACTTTGATGCCCAGCGGATGTAATATGTGTAATAGCCGTGATAGCCTAGTGTAAGTTGCTTGCTTATTTATTTCCTTGTTGTCTTGTTTATTTGTTTGCTTGTAGTCAGTGCAGTTCTTTTTCTGCGGTTTGCTAGTGGCCGCAATAACCTATTTTTTAAAACTAGGCCACAATAACCATGCGCTAATATTTACTGTAGTGACACTGGGCCTCCTACGGGCCATAGAAACAGTGGTCCTTCTACGGGCCGTATAAACAGTGGGCCTTCTACAGACCGTAGTAACAGTGGGCCTTCTACGGGCCATAGAAACAATGGGCCTTCTACGGGCCGTATCATCAATGGGCCTTATATGGGCCGTATGATCGATTGGCCAAACATGAGCCAAACAGAGCGCATTCTGGCCATAAACGGGCTAGAGTTGGAATAGTCCGTTCATGGGCCGATCATAACGGGCCATCGTTAATAGGCCGTATTTGATGACGCTATGAAAACAGGCCAACGTATTAACGGACCACAAACGGGCCGACTGTAACCACGGGCTGAATTTGGCCCACAAGCAGAAAATGACAGTAACAGGCCATAAGTAAATGAATGCTGGAAAATAGCCCAAGAATAAATGGGCTCTGAGAAGGCCGAAAGATAACATGGGCTGGAAACGGCCCAACGGAATAACGGGCCGTTAATGGGTATAAAGTGATACACTGTTCTTTACGGGCCAGTTTCACCATGGGCCGTTAAGGGGTGTAAAGTGATACACTATTCATTACAGGCCAGTTTCAGCACGAGCCATTAATAGGCCAAGAGTTACATAGGGCCTCATATGGGCCGAAAGACGTCATGGGCCATACATGGGCCAGAAGTGAAAACGGGCTGGAATCATATTGGATGGCCCAGATGACGCTACTGGGCCTAATTCGAATAGCTCGTAAGGGGCCTTGGGTTAGCGGGCTGTAAATGGGCTATATGCGAACAGGCCGTTAACAGGCTTTCCATGGGCAGGCCCGCCACCTTTTGACCAAGTCAAACGGGCCGGCCTTTTCACAGGAATGGGCCTCTGTTGGGCCGTGCCACGTGTCGACGTATCATAGGCGCCTTCTGTCCAATGAGTGGATGACATCTGTCCCAGCGATGAGCCAACACGTGTTTCCTCCAGCCAATGATGATTTTACACATGGAAAATCCCCATTGGTCGGAGCTGTTAACGGTTTTTGGACCCGATAGCTTAACGGCGTTCTGTTATGGTGGATGCCATGTGTCGGTCACCCTTGATGAAAGCACTTCTGTGACGCACGATTTATCGTCATGGAAGTGGACACTTCCGTGATGATAATTTTGGTAATGTCATGGAACACTTCTACGACAACACATGTATGACTATCTTGATTTTGTCATAATCGTCATGGATGTACATGCATGACAGAAAACGCGACCTACTGTGACAAACACGTGTCATCACGGAAGTGTATTTTTTTGTAGTGCTTCTGGTGTTGGCCTAGTCCCTTGCCGGGCTCACCTGCCCGGCGAGGGAGGCCCTTCTCTTGCCGATATTCTGTTCCTTTGGATCGATCTTGATCTCTTTGAGCTGCATGTTGATTCTTCAAGTCTCTTGGTTCTTCAACCTCTGACTTAATCTGGTGCTCCAATCTTGATCTTGTGCCTGTGCACAGTTGGGAAACATACCCGGGGTCTGTTGCACCAACAGAAGCCCCCGGGCCTGCCTCGATCGCGCTGCAGAGCGTCGGCGAGGTAGGGCCTAATAAGTGCACAGGCAGGGCTGCTGAAGGGGTTGGCCCCTTTGAAGTTTTCCGTTGCTGCTTCATTAGTTTTGATCTTGGGCCGGTTTCCAATTTCCCCGCGCATGGTGTAAAGCCAACAATGGTGGGGTCGCGGCACTGATGGCCCGTGAATGACTTTAACGCACGGGGTTGAAACTTCCAAATTACTGTTCCCACAGCAAGCTCTTATCCTTAGCCACGTATGCCGCATGCATAGCGCAGGGTAGGTAACGGAGGCGCGTGGTGCAGAAGAGCATTCTAAAGTCGATCCATCCGTCTTGAATTGGCGGAGGAGGGTGGTGGTTTCCTGTTGATGGAGCAGCTGCCCTTCCCTGCCCGGCCTATAAAAGTAGGGGCGGAGGAGGGCGAAGTCGTCCACCTGTGCGCCCCTCTCCTCCTTTCCTGGTTCTCTACTTCTTCTGGTAATGCTGAAGGGAAGGGCCCGGGGCTAGCCCCCAGGCTTCTGCTTGTGGCAATTCCTGCCTCATGTTGGTGCTGACGCCCAGGGAGTGAGCCTGATCCTTGGTGCGGTGAACCTCTTCATCTTTTTGAAGCTCGGTCAGGAGGCAGGGCTGGAGATCATTGGTAATCCCAACATTGCCCCTCCCGGAGGCCTTGGGACCGTTGTCGACGAGGCGTGCATCTTCCTGCCCGCCAAGGAGGGGTGCGACGCGCCAAGGGCCCTTCGGCAACTCAGCCTGCTTGTTGTTTCTCCGCTGGAGGCACCGGGCCGGGGGCTCAGCGCTTTCCGGGAGCAGCGGTGTTGAGGAGAAAGCGAGGGAAGATAGAGAAGGCGGGTGGCAGGGGGTCAGGTCGGAGTACGATGGCGCGGATGCCTTCGTCTCCGACCGTCGACCAGCCGCCTTGTCCTTCCGCTCTTCCCCTCCCTCCCCGACACCGTCATCACCAACCTCTTCGGTGGTAGCCAGGGAGGGATGTTATTTTGGCGCCTTCTCCTCGCCTCCAATAGTCTTCCAACTAAGCTTTGGTGATTGACTCCACCAGCGCTCAAGCCGGGGCTTCTTGCCAGCTCTGGAGGTGGCGACCAGAAGGCGCCGCCCCGTCTCCCGCACTCCTCCTTCGCAGCCTCGCCACTCCCGGTTTTGTCAGGTCGTGCTCGACGGGCCCTAACGGGATCGGGGTGGGCTCCTGCTTGGGTGCCCCTTTTCTCGTCTTTTCCTCCTTCTGCAGCAGTGCCTGAAGGAGGGGAAATGAAAAGAGGGGATCATGGGGCACTTATCTTTCTTCAATCTTAAACCTGTCGGCAATTGCCAAATTTTAATTCAAATAATGTAACCTCTCAAGTCCATCTTTGTATTCTGTAATGCTTGTACTTGTAACTGCATATGAATGAAAAAGATGAATCTTGTCGGGAACTCGTGCATGTGTATGTCCATGCAGAGGCAAAGTGCCTCTTTAATAAAATAAACGAGTTTTCCCCGTCTGGATATCCTGCTGGCACCCTCTTTGTCTGCCAGAGAACTACGTCTGCCGGGGAACAGACAGAGGGGCCAGCCCCCCGCTAACTCCTTTTTCCCAAAGGTCACTGTGACCACCTTGACTGAAGCAGCGTTCGAGTCAAGGATGGGAGCACCTAAGTTTCAAAGAGGGACGCGAGGTTTTCTTATGCAAAGTTGTAGCTTTACAGAGTACCAATGGACAAGAGGTGAACTTATCTATTTGGCTTGCCGGGGATCGCCGTGCCGTGCAATCTTCTCATCCTTTGTCGAAGCCAGGTTCACGGCAAGAACCTGCAACTCCATGTAGATGAGAATGAATGCAGGATGCAATCCTATCTATATGCATATGCAAATGCTCATGAAGTGCTTATGCAATGATCTGGGTGTGCTTATGTATGCATGCAATCTTAGTTGGGGCCCACTACAACGCTTATTTATTTTCTCTTGCACGGGGTCATCGCCCGTCTTGTACAAGGGGTTACATGCAACTTTGGCAATGCCATCTAGAATGGGTGGCTGCTGGGCAGGGCTCGGCAGCCTCTGTGCCTTACGGGTAGAACTTACGGAGATGCTCAATGTTCCATGCGTTTTGCAACGGTGTGCCATCTCCGGTCTCCAGATGGACTGCACCGGGTCTGGAGACTCGTACTACCCGGTAAGGGCCTTCCCACTTCGGTGACAACTTGTGTGTACCCTTGGCGGACTGAACGCGCCTAAGGACAAGGTCACCTTCCTCAAGACACCGGGCACAAATCCTACGGTTGTGATAGCGATGCAGGGCTTGTTGATAGCATGCAGCACGCGTAGCGGACTGAAGACGACCCTCCTCGGGTAGCACAACGTCGTCACACCGGTGCTGATCTTGCGCTACTTCATCGTAGGCAAGCACCCGAGGAGACCCGTAAATGAGTTCTATGGGGATAACTGCTTCTGCCCCGTAGACCAGGGAGAAGGGAGTCTGCCCGGTAGCTCGATTAGGTGTTGTTCTGAGGGACCAGGTGAAGGAAATATGCCCTAGAGGCAATAATAAAGTTGTTATTTATATTTCCTTATATCATGATGTTTATTATTTATGCTAGAATCGTATTAACCGGAAACTTAGTACATGTGTGGATACATAGACAAATAGAGTGTCCCTAGTATGCCTCTATTTGACTAGCTCGTTAGTTAAAGATGGTTCAGTTTCCGAGCCATAGACATGTGTTGTCATTTGATGAACGGGATCACATCATTAGAGAATGATGTGATGGACAAGACCCATTTGTTAGCTTAGCATAATGATCGTTTAGTTTTTCTGCTATTGCTTTCTTCATGACTTATACATGTTCCTCAGACTATGAGATTATTCAACTCCCGAATACCGGAGGAACACCTTGTGTGGTATCAAACGTCACAACATAACTGGGTGATTCTAAAGATGCTCTATAGGTGTCTCCAATGGTGTTTGTTGAGTTCGCATAGATCGAGATTAGGATTTGTCACTCCGTGTATCGGAGAGGTATCTCTGGGGCCTCCCGGTAATGCACATCACTATGAGCCTTGCAATCAATGTGTCTAATGAGTTAGCCACGAGATGATGCATTACGGAACTAGTAAAGAGACTTTCCGGTGACGAGATTGAACTAGGTATGATGATACCGACGGTCGAATCTCGGGCAAGTAACATACCGATGACAAAGGGAACAACATATGTTGTTATGCGGTTTGACCAATAAAGATCTTCGTAGAATATGTAGGAGCCAATATGAGCATCCAGGTTCTGCTATTGGTTATTGACCGGAGATATGTCTCGGTCATGTCTACATAGTTCTCGAACCCGTAGGGTCCGCACGGTTAACGTTCGATGACGATTTGTATTATGAGTTTCGTTTTTTGATGAACCAAAGTTTGTTTCAAGTCCCGGATGAGATCACAGACATGACGAGGAGTCTAAAAATGGTCGATACATAAAGATTCATATATTGAAAGGCTACATTCGTACACCGGAATGATTCGTGTCGTTTCGGATAAGTTTTAGAGTACCTGGGGTTACCGGAACCCCCCCCCCCCGGAATGGGCCACAATGGGCCTTAGTAGAGAAGAGAGAGGGCCGACCAGAGGTGGCGCGCGCCCCCGCCCTTGCCCAGTCCGAATTGGACAAGGGGAGGGGGCGGCGCCCCCCCCTCCTTCCTTCTCCTCTCCTCCTACTTGGACTAGGAAAGGGGGGACCGAATCCTACTTGAACCGGGAGTCCAAGTAGGACTCCCCCCATGGCGCGCCCCCTCCTAGGGCCGGCCACCTCTCCGCCCCCCTTTATATACGTGGGAGGGGGGCACCCCAAAGGCACACAAAAGTTTCTGTTAGCCGTGTGCGGTGCGCCCCTCCATAGTTACACACCTCGGTCATATCGTCGTAGTGCTTACACGAAGCCCTGCGTTGGTAAACTTCATCATCACCGTCGCCACGTCGTCGTCCTGATGGAACTCTCCCTTGGCCTCAACTGGATCAAGAGTTCGAGAGACGTCACCGAGCTGAACGTGAGTTGATCGCGGAGGTGTTGTACGTTCGGTACTTGGATCGGTTGGATCGTGAAGACGTTCGACTACATCAACCGCGTTACTAAATGCTTCCGCTTTCGGTCTACGAGGGTACGTGGACACGCTCTCCCCTCTCATTGCTATGCATCTCCTACATAGATCTTGCGTGATCGTAGGTAAATTTTTTGAAATACTGTGTTCCCCAACAGTGGCATCCGAGCCAGGTCTATGCATAGATGTTATATGCATGAGTAGAACACAAAGAGTTGTGGGCGATAATAGTCATACTGCTTACCAGCAATGTCTTACTTTGATTCAGCGGTATTGTTGGATGAAGCGGCCCAGACCGACATTACATGACCACGTTCATGAGACTGGTTCTACCGACGTGCTTCGCACACAGGTGGCTAGTGGGTGTCTGTTTCTCCAGCTTTAGTTGAATCGAGTTTGACTACGCCCAGTCCTTGTTGAAGGTTAAAACAGCACACTTGACGAAAAATCATTGTTATTTTTGATGCGTAGGTAAGAACGGTTCTTGCTAGAATCTCGTAGCAGCCACGTAAAATTTGCAACAACAAAGTAGAGAATGTCTAACTTGTTTTTGCAGGGCATGTTGTGATGTGATATGGTCAAGACGTGATGATATAAATTGTTGTATGAGATGATCGTGTTTTGTAACAGTTATCGGCAACTAGCAGGAGCCATATGGTTGTCTCTTTATTTTATGAAATTCAATCGCCATGTAATTGCTTTACTTCATCACTAAGCGGTAGAGATAGTCGCAGAAGCAATAGTTGGTGAGACAACAACGATGCTACGATGGAGATCAAGGTGTCAAGCCGGTGATGATGGTGATCATGACGGTGCTTTGGAGATGGAGATCAAAGGAACAAGATGATGATGGTCGTATCATATCACTTATTTTGATTGCATGTGATGCTTATCCTTTATGCATCTTATTTTGCTTAGTACGGTGGTAGCATTATAAGATGATCTCTCACTAAATTTCAAGGTACAAGTTTTCTCCCTGAGTATGCACCGTTGCTACAGTTCGTCGTGCCGATACACCACGTGATGATCGGAAGTGATAAGCTCTACGTTCACATACAACGGGTGCAAGCCAGTTTTGCACACGTAGAATACTCGGGTTAAACTTGACGAGCCTATCATATGCAGATATGGCCTCGGAACACTGAGACTGAAAGGTCGAGCGTGAATCATATAGTAGATATGATCAACATAGTGATGTTCACCATTGATAACTACTACATATCACGTGCTGATTGGACATGGTTTAGTTGATATGGATCACGAGATCACTTAGATGATTAGAGGGATGTCTATCTAAGTGGGAGTTCTTAAGTAATATGATTAATTGAACTTTAATTTACCATGAACTTAGTACCTGATAGTGTTTTGCACATCTATGTTCTTGTAGATAAATGGCTCGTGCTACTGTTCCTTTGAATTTTAATGCGTTCCTAGAGAAAGCTAAGTTGAAAGATGATGGTAGCAACTACACGGACTGGGTCCATAACTTGAGGATTATCCTCATTGCTGCACAGAAGAATTACATCCTGGAAGCACCGCTAGGTGCAAATCCCGCTGCAGGAGCAACACCAGATGTTATGAACATCTGGCAGAGCAAAGCTGATGACTACTCGATAGTTCAGTGTGCCATTCTTTACGGCTTAGAATCGGGACTTCAACGATGTTTTGAACGTCATGGAGCATATGAGATGTTCCAGGAGTTGAAGTTAATATTTCAAGCAAATGTCTGAATAGAGAGATATGAAGTCTCCAATAAGTTCTATAGCTACAAGATGGAGGAGAATGGTTCTGTCAGTGAACATATACTCAGAATATCTGGGTACCACAACCACTTGACTCAACTGGGAGTTAATCATCCTGATGATAGTGTCATTGACAGAGTTCTTCAATCACTGCCACCAAGCTACGAAATCTTTGTGATGAACTATAATATGCAAGGGACGGATAAGACAATTCTCGAGCTCTCCGCAATGCTAAAAGCTGCGGAGGTATAAATCAAGAAGGAGCATCAAGTGTTGATGGTCAACAAGACCACTAGTTTCAAGAAGAAGGGCAAAGGGAAGAAGGGGAACTTCAAGAAGAATGGCAAGCAAGTTGTTGCTCAAGTGAAGAAGCCCAAGTCTGGACCTAAGCCTGAGACTGAGTGCTTCTACTACAAAGGGACTGGTCACTGGAAGCGGAACTGCCCCAAGTATTTGGCGGATAAGAAGGATGGCAAAGTGAAAGGTATATTTGATATACATGTTATTGATGTGTAACTTACTAATGCTTGTAGTAGCGCCTGGGTATTTGATACTGGTTCTGTTGCTCATATTTGCAACTCGAAACAGGGGCTACGGATTAAACAAAGATTGGATAAGGACGAGGTGACGATGCGCGTGGGAAATGGTTCCAAAGTCGATGTGATTGCCATCAGCACTCTACCTATACATCTACCTTCAGGATTAGTATTAGACCTGTGTTATTTGTTGCCAACGTTAAGCATGAACATTATATATGGATCTTGTTTGATGCGAGACAGTTATTCAATTAAATCAGAGAATAATGGTTGTTCTATTTATATGAGTAATATCTTTTATGGTCATGCACCCTTGATGAGTGGTCTATTTTTATTGAATC
Organism: Triticum urartu; assembly: GCF_003073215.2. NCBI lineage: Eukaryota > Viridiplantae > Streptophyta > Magnoliopsida > Poales > Poaceae > Triticum > Triticum urartu. Next base: position 103,237,776 of record NC_053022.1, read on the forward strand.
TCGATACAAGTGATACCCACATTCATAGTATTGAAGCCAAAAGATACAAGTTTAATAATGATAGTGCAACTTATTTGTGGCACTGTCATTTAGGTCATATTGGTGTAAAGCGCATGAAGAAACTCCATGCTGATGGGCTTTTGGAATCACTTGATTATGAATCACTTGATGCTTCCGAACCATGCCTCATGACTAAAACTCCGTTCTCTGGAACAATGGAGCGAGCAACAGACTTATTGGAAATAATACATACTGATGTATGCGGTCCGATGAGTGTTGATGCTCGCGATGGGTATCATTATTTTCTGACCTTCACAGATGATTTGAGCAGATATAGGTATATCTACTTGATGAAACATAAGTCTGAAACATTTGAAAAGTTCAAAGAATTTGAGAGTGAAGTGGAAAATCATCGTAACAAGAAAATTAAGTTTCTACGATCTGATCGTGGAGGTGAATATTTGAGTTATGAGTTTGGTCTTCATTTGAAACAATGCGGAATAGTTTCGCAACTCATGCCACCGGGAACACCACAGCGTAATGGTGTGTTCGAACGCCGTAACCGCACTTTATTAGATATGGCGCGATCTCTGATGTCTCTTACTGATTTACCGCTATCGATTTGGGGTTATGCTTTAGAGACGGCTACATTCACGTTAAATGGGGCACCATCGAAATCCGTTGAGATGACACCATATGAACTGTGGTTTGGCAATAAACCCAAGTTGTCATTTCTTAAAGTTTGGGGCTGCGATGCTTATGTGAAAAAACTTTAACCTGATAAGCTCGAACCCAAATCGGAGAAATGTGTCTTCATAGGATACCCAAAGGAGACTGTTGGGTACACCTTCTATCACAAATCCGAAGGCAAGATATTCGTTGCTAAGAATGGATCCTTTCTAGAAAAGGAGTTTCTCTCGAAAGAAGTGAGTGGGAGGAAAGTAGAACTTGATGAGGTAACTGTACCTTTTTCCTTATCGGAAAGTAGTTCATCACAGAAATCAGTTCCAGTGATTCCTACACCAATTAGTGAGGAAGCTAATGATGATGATCATGAAACTTCTGATCAAATTACTACCGAACCTCGTAGGTCAACCAGAGCAAGATCCGCACCAGAGTGGTATGGTAATTATGTTCTGGAGGTCATGTTACTTGACCATGACGAACCTACGAACTATGAGGAAGCGATGATGAGCCCAGATTCCGCAAAATGGCTTGAGGCCATGAAATCTGAGATGGGATCCATGTATGAGAACAAAGTATGGACTTTGGTTGACTTGCCCGATGATCGCCAAGCAATAGAGAATAAAATGGATCTTCAAGAAGAAGACTGACGCTGACGGTAATGTTACTGTCTACAAAGCTCGACTTGTTGCGAAAGGTTTTCAACAAGTTCAAGGATTTGACTACGATGAGACCTTCTCACCCGTAGCGATGCTTAAGTCTGTCCGAATCATGTTAGTAATTGACGCATTTTATGATTATGAAATTTGGCAAATGGATGTCAAAACTACATTCCTTAATGGATATATTAAAGAAGAGTTGTTGATGAGGACATCAATACCATTGTTACACCCACAGCCCCTGCTGCTATACATACTGGACCAATTACTAGAGCTCGCGCACGCCAATTGAATTATCAGGTACTTTCGTTTCTTGGTAACGATTCTAATGCTCATGAGAATATGATGTTGCCTAAATTGGATACATTTGTTTTGCTTACAAATGAAGGGCCAAGCTTGGACAAGAAAGATGAACCTTGGAGCAAGTTCAAGCATGGAGATGATGGCATGCGCAAGGGGAACAAGAATGGAGTTACAAGTGATGATTCCAGGACTTTGAAGCCACCATAATGAGTGCATGAAGCCTTGGACGAAATATACAAGATGTGACTTCATAAATTTCGTCCAGAGGCTATTCTAGGTGCTGCGTCACCTTATTATTGGGCCAGGCCCATGTATTTTCGAAGTACTTAAGTATAGGCTGTTTTTAGAGTCCGTATATGTGGGGAAACAAGAGTTAGGGATGGTTTTGGACCCCTCCACCAAGGGCCACGAAATTCCCCCTCTCTCCTCCATATATACAACCCTTAGGGCATCATTTAGACTTTGAGTTTTGTTTAGACTAAAAGTTCGCCATAGCTGCAACTTAGCGTCCTTCGTTTGTGTCCAACAACCAGACCAAGACGTCACAGAACCCCACCTTCATTAATAAAGCTTTCCTCTTTTATTCGCAATATCCAGATTGCAATCTCAGTTTCTTGCTTGTTCTTCATTTGCTCGCAGGAAATAGACCCTCGTGGTCAGGTTGATCGTGCTCCGGCGTGGTCAATAACCCTCGGAAGTTGGTTTAGCGATTGCTAAGGCGCGACGTCTTCGCCCGTTCGTAGTCGGATCGTCAAAGTCAACTCCCACAGAAAATGATATCTATCTCATCGAAACATCGGGACACCTTTGCCTCTATCAAGTGGTATCAGATTTCCAGGTTGCTCGGTGAGATTTTACAGTTTTTCGTAGTTTAGATCGAGTCTGTTCTTCATACCTATAATCCACGAAAAAGCCAAAAAAATTTAGGGTTAGTTCATCCTATCCGAACCAATCTGAGCCTTTGCATAATCTTTTCTGTATTTGATGTGTTGAATTTGCGGTTGCATTGTCGTGTCTGGTTGCTGGTCTTAGTGTCTAGTCCTTTAGAGTTTCGAGTTCTGTTCACAAATAGTCACGCCACCGTCACATCATCATCATCATCACCGCTGCCATATACCACCATCGTCATCACCGCTGCCATATACCACCATCGTCATCACCGCTGCCATATACCACATATCCACCGCCATCACGATAATCTGAGTCCACCTCCATCACCGATTCGCCACCAGTCCGAGTTCCACCATCCTACATATATCCGCCACCAGTCTGAGTTTCCACCAGATTCATCTCCGCCCCCAGTCCTAGTCCGAGTCTAGTATTTGTTGCTTTGTTTTCGAGTTCTAGATCACGCGGTACTCCGAGTCGTGACAGAGTAGGACTCCCCAACTTTCGAGCCATCTGCAGAAGAAAAATAGTTCCAAACTAAAAAAACTAAGTCTGGAAAATTATGGCTAGGCAGTTTTTAGACCATTTGTAGACATTTTCGAAAAAAATTTGTTGAGGAGCAAAAAAAAGGAAAAAAAAGTGCAAAAAAAGTGAAAAAAGAAAAAAAAATTAGAGCGTGCTCCTCCCTTGTTTATGTGCAGCGCCGTGATTTTGTTAGTGTTCTTGTCTCGCGTCTCTAGCACGGTCTAGCCTAGGACCAGCACAGTATCGTCGTTGAGCGTTTATTCAACTTTGCATCTCTGAATTGATTATTGCTGACCCTTTTTGCTACCATATTATAAGCCTTCCTAGCTCCACATACATCTACGTCGTGCGTTTGACTCTCCATGGTAATCGCTCTATCCAAGTTTGAGAGTTTTGACTATGACGGTTGCCGATCACCGCCTGCTGCTAGGTAAGAACTGGTAAGAATTTGAGATTTGCTTGACGGATTTGTGACACTCCACCACCGCCATTTTCTAGTAGTCTGTAGGATCATATTCTTGTGTGTTTCTATTGCTGCTAACCATGGCAGGATCACAACCCAGCGCAATTGACTGGGAGAACATGACGAACAAAGAGTTACATGATAAGTTTCAGCAAATGATGAGTGGACAGGTGGAAGATGTGCTAAACAGATTTGAAGAGGCCATGGAGAAGATAGATGGCATTGAGAAGGCGTTCGAAACAAAGCTCGATAACAAGTTTAATGAATTTCTCGCGTGTCTTCCACCGCCCGCTGCGCCTGTCGCACCTCTATAACAACAACAACATCGTCTTCCAAATCAAGTGGGACGAGCACAACGCGTTCCCATTGAGCCTGGTCAAACTTCTGGTGCTGCTGTACCCACTATTGGTGCTTCTGTCGCTCCTGCTGCTACTGCAGAGGTGGAGGACCATTACGAGGATGAGGTTGATCAAAATTAGAACTACGTGCAACCACCAGCACCACCACCACCAGGTCGTCCTCATGCATATCATCGCAACGGTAGGGCTGCACCACCACCTGAGGTACATGACCATCTTCCTAAACAAAAATTGAATATTCCACCATTTGAGGGTAGATATGTTCCTGATATATATCTTACTTGGGAGTTAGAAATTGAACAATGCTTTACATGTTTACAATATCCTGAGGAGAGACGTGTTCCTGCTGCTGTTTGTGCTTTCACTAGCTTTGCATGTGTTTGGTGGTCTGAACATTGTAGATTATATCCTATTCCAGCTACTTGGGCTGCTTTGAAAACTGCTATGCGTACTCGTTGGGTTCCACCATATTATCAACGTGAATTACTTCAACAATTACAGCGCTTAAGACAAGGAAAAAATTCTATAGAAGAATATTATCAGGAATTACAAACTGGCATGATTAGATGTGGTATTGTTGAGGAGAATGAAGCTATGCTTGCACATTTTATGGGTGGATTAAATAGAGAGATTCAGACCATTCTAGAGTATAAGGAGTATACTAATATCACTCGTTTATTCCATCTTGCTTGTAAAGCTGAACGTGAAGTGCAGGATCGACAGGCATTGGCGCGAACTAACTTTTCTGCAGGTCGATCTTCATCATGGACACCACATGCATCCTCTACTTCCACTCCACCAGCACCTCCATTAGGTGCCACCTCCAGCCGTGATTCAAGAAAGCAGGCACAACCACCACTATCTGCCAAGAGCACACCTGTCGGGCCTGTACAGAGCTGTTCTTCTTCCGTGGCATCAACAGGGCACACAAGTGATATTATTTGTCGTCGTTGTAAGGGAAGAGGACATTTTGCGAGAGAATGCCAATCTCAGCGTATGATGATTGCTACTGAGGATGGTGGGTATGAGTCCGCTAGTGACTATGATGGGGAGACTTTGGCTCTTATTACACGTGAAGAACACGGTGGAGATGATTCTGATCATGAGACGCAATACATGGCTCCTGAAGATGCTGACAGGTATGAATGTTTAGTTAATCAACGTGTTTTGAGTGTGCAAGTCACACAAGCTGAGCAAAATCAGAGGCATAATTTGTTCCATACAAAGGGAGTTGTGAAGGAACGTTCTATTCGCGTCATCATAGATGGAGGGAGCTGCAACAACTTGGCTAGCATGGAGATGGTGGAGAAGCTATCTCTCACCACAAGACCACATCCACATCCTTACTACATCCAATGGTTCAACAATAGCGGCAAGGTTAAGGTAACACGTACTGTTCGTGTGCATTTTAGTATCTCTACGTATGTTGATTATGTTGATTGTGATGTGGTACCTATGCAAGCATGTTCCTTATTACTTGGTAGACCATGGCAATTTGATAAAAATTCTGTACACAATGGTAGAAACAATCAGTATACTCTTGTTCATAAGGATAAAAATATTACTTTGCTTCCTATGACTCCTGATTCCATTTTGAAAGATGATATTAATAGAGCTAATAAAGCAAAATAGGAGAAACATAAGAGTGAAAATCAGATTGTGGCAAAAGAATTTGAGCAACAAATGAAGCCTAATAATAAACCATCTAGTGTTGCTTCTGAAATTAAATTGAAAAGTGCATGTTTACTTGCCACCAAATCTGATATTGATGATCTAGATTTTAGCAAATCTGTTTGCTATGCTTTTGTGTGCAAGGAGGCATTATTTTCATTCAAGGACGTGCCTTCCTCTTTGGCTCCTGCTGTCACTAACATTTTGTAGGAGTTCGCTGACGTCTTTCCACAAGACGCGCCACCGGGATTACCACCTATTCGAGGGATTGAGCATCAAATTGACTTAATTCCCGGTGCATCATTACCCAACCGTGCGCCATACCGTACCAATCCAGAGGAGGCGAAGGAGATTATGCGTCAAGTACATGAGCTGCTCGAAAAAGGTTATATACATGAATCCCTTAGTCCTTGTGCTGTTCCTATCATTTTAGTGCCGAAAAAGGATGGTACGTCGCGTATGTGTGTTGATTGTCGAGGCATTAATAATATTACTATTTGTTTTCGTCATCCTATTCCTAGGCTAGACGACATGCTTGATGAATTGAGTGGCTCTACAATATTCTCCAAAGTTGATTTGCGTAGTGGATACCATCAAATTCGTATGAAATTGGGAGATGAATGGAAAACAGCATTTAAAACTAAGTTTGGATTATATGAGTGATTATTCATGCCTTTTGGGTTAACTAATGCACCTAGTACTTTCATGAGGTTAATGAACGAAGTTTTACGTGCTTTCATTGGACGATTTGTGGTAGTCTATTTTGATGATATACTGATTTATAGTAAATCTTTGGAGGAACATTTGGAACATTTACGTGCTGTTTTTATTGCTCTACGTGATGCACGTTTGTTTGGTAACCTTGGAAAGTGCACCTTTTGCACCGACCGAGTATCTTTTCTTGGTTATGTTGTTACTCCACAGGGAATTGAAGTTGATAAAGCCAAGATTGAAGCTATTGAGAGTTGGCCGCAGCCCAAAACGGTCACACAAGTGAGGAGTTTCCTTGGTCTCGCTGGTTTCTATAGGCGTTTTTTGAGAGATTTCAGCACCATTGCTGCACCTCTCAACGAGCTTACAAAGAAGGATGTGCCTTTTGTTTGGGGTACCGCACAGGAAGAAGCCTTCACGGTATTGAAACATAATTTGACACATGCTACTCCAACTTCCTGATTTTAATAAGACTTTTGAGCTTGAATGTGATGCTAGTGGAATTGGATTAGGAGGTGTGTTATTACAAGATGGAAAACCTGTTGCATACTTTTCTGAAAAATTGAGTGGGCCTAGTCTGAACTATTCTACTTATGATAAATAATTATATGCTCTTGTTCGGACCTTAGAAACATGGCAACATTATTTATGGCCCAAGGAATTTGTTATACATTCCGATCATGAATCTTTGAAACACATTAAAAGTCAAGCAAAACTGAATCATAGACATGCTAAATGGGTTGAATTCATTGAGACTTTCCCTTATGTCATTAAACACAAAAAGGGTAAAGAAAATGTTATTGCTGATGCTTTGTCTCGTCGTTATACTATGCTTTCACAACTTGACTTTAAAATATTTGGTTTGGAGACCATCAAAGATCAATATATGCATGATGCTGAATTTAAAGATGTATTGCAGAATTGTAAGGAAGGGAGAACTTGGAACAAGTTCGTTCTTCACGATGGATTTGTGTTTCGTGCTAACAAGCTATGCATTCCAGCTAGCTCCGTTCGTCTTTTGTTGTTGCAGGAGGCGCATGGAGGAGGATTAATGGGACACTTTGGCGTAAAGAAGACGGAGGATATACTTGCTGCACTACATGTCAAAAATCTAAGTCACGACTCAATCCTCATGGTTTATATATGCCTTTGCCTGTACCTAGTGTTCCTTGGGAGGATATATCTATGGACTTTGTTTTAGGTTTACCTTGAACAAAGAAGGGGAGGGATAGCATATTTGTTGTCGTGGATAGGTTCTCGAAAATGGCACACTTTATACCAAGTCATAAAAGCGATGATGTTGTTAATGTTGCTGATTTGTTCTTTCGTGAAATTATTCGCTTGCATGGTGTGCCAAATACTATTGTTTCAGATCGTGATACTAAATTTCTTAGCCACTTTTGGAGATGTTTATGGGCTAAGTTGGGGACTAAACTACTTTTTAGTACTACTTGTCACCCCCAAACTGATGGACAAACTGAAGTAGTCAATAGAACATTGTCTACTATGCTTAGGGCTGTTTTGAATAATAATAAGAAAATGTGGGAAGAATGCTTGCCTCATATTGAATTTGCTTATAATCGTTCCTTGCATTCTACTACTAAGATGTGCCCTTTTGAAATTGTGTATGGTTTCCTACCTCGTGCACCTATTGATTTGTTGCCTCTTCCATCTTCAGAGAAGGTTAATTTTGATGCTAAAGAACGTGCTGAATAGATTTTAAAAATGCATGAGTTAACTAAGGAAAACATTGAGCGTATGAATGCTAAATATAAAATTGCTGGAGATAAGGGTAGAAAACATGTTATGTTTGCACCTGGAGATCTTGTTTGGTTACATTTGCGCAAGGATAGATTTCCTAATTTGCGCAAATCAAAGCTAATGCCACGTGCTGATGGTCCTTTTAAGGTGTTAGAGAAAAATAAATGATAATGCATATAAACTTGAGCTACCTGCAGATTTTGGGGTTAGTCCCACTTTTAACATTGCAGATATGAAGCCTTATTTGGGTGAGGAATATGAGCTTTCGTCGAGGACGACTTCATTTCAAGAAGGGGAGGATTATGAGGACATCAATACCATTGTTACACCCACAGCCCCTGCTGCTATACATACTGGACCAATTACTAGAGCTCGCACACACCAATTGAATTATCAGGTACTTTCGTTTCTTGGTAACGATTCTAATGCTCATGAGAATATGATGCTGCCTAAATTGGATACATTTGTTTTGCTTACAAATGAAGGGCCTAGCTTGGACAAGAAAGATGAACCTTGGAGCAAGTTCAAGCATGGAGATGATGGCATGCGCAAGGGGAACAAGAACGGAGTTACAAGTGATGATTCCAGGACTTTGAAGCCACCATAATGAGTGCATGAAGCCTTGGACGAAGTATACAAGATGCCACTTCATAAATTTCGTCTAGAGGCTATTCTAGGTGCCGCGTCACCTTATTATTGGGCCAGGCCCACGTATTTTCGAAGTTCTTAAGTATAGGCTGTTTTTAGAGTCTGTATGTGTGGGGAAACAAGAGTTAGGGTTGGTTTCGGACCCCTCCACCAAGGGCCACGAAATTCCCCCTCTCTCCTCCATATATACAGCCCTTAGGGCATCGTTTAGACTTTGGGTTTTGTTTAGACTAAAAGTTCGCCATAGCTTGAACTTCGCGTCCTTCGTTTGTGTCCAACGACCAGACCAAGACGTCACAGAACCCCACCTTCATTAGTAAAGCTTTCCTCTTTTATTCACAATATCCAGATTGCAATCTTAGTTTCTTGCTTGTTCTTCGTTTGCTCGCAGGAAATAGACCCTCGTGGTCAGGTTGATCATGCTCCGGTGTGGTCAATAACCCTCGGAAGTTGGTTTAGCGATTGCTAAGGCGCGACGTCTTCGCACGTTCGTAGTCGGATCGTCAAAGTCGACTCCCACGGAAAATGATATCTATCTCATCGAAACATCGGGACACCAGAAGGTTTTGTCGATCCAAAAGGTGCTAACAAAGTGTGCAAGCTCCAGCAATCCATTTATGGACTGGTGCAAGCCTCTCGGGGTTGGAATATACGCTTTGATAGTGTGATCAAAGCATATGGTTTTATATAGACTTTTGGAGAAGCCTGTATTTACAAGAAAGTGAGTGGGAGCTCTGTAGCATTTCAGATATTATACGTGGATGACATATTGTTGATCAGAAATGATACTGAATTTCTGAATGGCATAAAAGGATACTTGAATAATATTTTTTCAATGAAAGACCTCGGTGAAGCTGCTTATATATTAGGCATCAAGATCTATAGAGATAAATCAACATGCTTAATTTGACTTTCACAAAGCACATACCTTGATAAAGTTTTGAAGAAGTACAAAATGGATCAATCAAAGAAAGGTTTCTTGCATGTGTTACAAGGTGTGAAGTTGAGTCACACTCAATGCCCTACCACTGTAGAAGACAGAGAGAAAATGAAAGTCATTCCATATGCCTCAGCCATAGGTTCTATCATGTATGCAATGTTGTGTACGAGACCTAATGTGTGCCTTGCTATTAGTTTATCAGGGAGGTACCAAAGTAATACAGGAGTGGATCACTAGACAGCGGTCAAGATTGTCCTAAAATACCTGAAAAGGACTAAGGATATGTTTCTCGTTTATGGAGGTGACAAAGAGCTTGTCATAAATTGTTATGTTGATGCAAGCTTTGTCACTGATCCGGATGACTCTAACTCACAAACCGGATACGTATTTATATTGAATGGTGGAGCTGTCACTTGGTGCAGTTCCAAGCAGAGCGTCATGGCGGGATCTATGTGTGAAGCGGAACACATAGCTGCTTCGGAAGAAGCAAATGAAGGAGTTCATATCCGATCTAGGTGTAATACCTAGTGCATTGGGTCCAATGAAAATCTTTTGTGACAATACTGGTGAAATTTACTTGGCAAAGGAATCCAGATTTCACAAGAGAACCAAGCACATCAAGAGACGCTTCAATTCCATCTGCGATCAAGTCAAGGAGGGAGACAAGCGATTTGCAAGATACATACGGATCTAAATGTTGCACACCCGTTGACTAAGCCTCTCTCACGAGAAAAACATGATCAGCACCAAGACTCCATGGGTGTTAGAAACATTACTATGTAATCTAGATTATTAACTCTAGTGCAAGTGGGAGACTGAAGGAAATATGCCCTAGAGGCAATAATAAAGTTGTTATTTATATTTCCTTATATCATCATAAATGTTTATTATTCATGCTAGAATTGTATTGACCGGAAACTTAGTACATGTGTGGATACATAGACAAATAGAGTGTCCCTAGTATGCCTCTACTTGACTAGCTTGTTAATCAAAGATGGTTAAGTTTCCTAGCCATAGACATGTGTTGTCATTTGATGAACAGGATCACATCATTAGAGAATGATGTGATGGACAAGACCCATCCGTTAGCTTAGCATAATGATCGTTTAGTTTTTCTGCTATTGCTTTCTTCATGACTTATACATGTTCCTCAGACTATGAGATTATGCAACTCCCGAATACCGGAGGAACACCTTGTGTGCTATCAAACGTGACAACGTAACTGGGTGATTATAAAGATGCTCTAAAGGTGTCTCCGATGGTGTTTGTTGAGTTGGCATAGATCGAGATTAGGATTTGTCAATCCGTGTATTAGAGAGGTATTTCTGGGCCCTCTCGGTAATGCACATCACTATGAGCCTTGCAAGCAATGTGTCTAATGAGTTATCCACGGGATGATGCATTATGGAACGAGTAAAGAGACTTATCGGTGACGAGATTGAACTAGGTATGATGATACCGACGATCGAATCTCGGGCAAGTAACATACCGATGACAAAGGGAACAACGTATGTTGTTATGCGGTTTGACCGATAAAGATCTTTGTAGAATATGTAGGAGCCAATATGAGCATCCAGTTTCCGCTATTGGTTATTGACCGGAGATATGTCTCGGTCATGTCTACATAGTTCTCGAACCCATAGGGCCCGCACGCTTAACGTTCGATGACGATTTGTATTATGAGTTCCGCGTTTTGATGAACTGAAGTTTGTTCGGAGTCCCGGATGAGATCACAGACATGAAGAGGAGTATCTAAATGGTCGAGACATAAAGATTCATATATTGGAAGGCTACATTCGGACACCGGAATGGTTCGGGTTGTTTCGGATAAGTTTTAGAGTACCGGGGGGTTACTGGACCCCCCCAGGGAAGTTAATGGTCCACAATGGGCCTTAGTAGAGAAGAGAGAGGGCCGGCCAGAGGTGGCGCCCCCCACCCCCTTGCCCAGTCCGAATTGGACAAGGGGAGGGGGCGGCGCCCCCCTCCTTCCTTCTCTTCTCCTCTCCTTCCCTTCTTCTCCTACTTGGACTAGGAAAGGGGGCTGAATCCTACTTGGATCGGGAGTCCAAGTAGGACTCCCCCCATGGCGCGCCCCCTCCTAGGGCCAGCCACCTCTCCTCCCCTCGTTATATACGTGGGAGGGGCACCCCAAAGGCACACCAAAGTTTCTCTTAGCCATGTGCGGTGCCCCCTCCACAGTTACACACCTCGGTCATATCGTCGTAGTGCTTAGACGAAGCTCTACGCCGGTAAACTTCATCATCACCGTGGTCACGCCATCGTGCTGACGGAACTCTCCCTCGGCCTCAACTGGATCAAGAGTTCAAGGGATGTCCCGAGCTGAACATGAGCTGATCGCGGAGGTGTCGTATGTTTGGTACTTGGATCGGTTGGATCGTGATCAACCGTGTTACTAAACGCTTCCTCTTTCGGTCTACGAGGGTATGTGGACACACTCTCCCCTCTCGTTGCTATGCATCTCCTAGATAGATCTTGCATGATCGTAGGTAATTTTTTTGAAATACTGCATTCCCCAACACCAGAGAACTACCGGTAGCTCCTCGATCCACTGCATGCCGTGCTTTTGCAGCGTGTCGAAAGTCCTTGTCTTGAGTCCACGAAGCACTTGAGCGTTTTCCCTGTCAGCTTGTCCATTGCTCCGGGGGTGTACCACAGAGGCAAATGAGATATTGCATCCGAGGGTTTGAACATATTGCCTTAAGGCATGGCTCGTGAATTGGGTGCCGTTGTCAGTGATGATCCTTGCTGGAACTCTGAAACGACACACCAATTCTTTCAAGAACTTGATAGCTGACTGAGCAGTCACCTTCCTCACGGCAGTCACTTCCGACCACTTTGTAAACTTGTCGATGGCGACGAACTAGAATTCAAAGCCCCCGATTGCTCGGGGGAAGGGACCGAGGATATCGAGCCCCAGACTGAAAATGGCCATGACAGAGGGATTGTCTGAAGAGCTTGAGCATGCACGTGTGTTTTCTTGGAATGGAACTGATAGGATTCACATGTCGTGATGAGCTCAACTGCGTCTTAGAGGGCTGTGGGCCAATAGAATCCTTGTCGGAATTCTTTCCCAACTAATACCCTTGATCCAATGTGTGAGCCGCACATTCCTCTGTGAATCTCAGCCAGCAGTTCCTTTCCGTCCTCCCGGCAGACACACTTCAATTTCACACCGTTGGGCCTCCTTCTATACAGAGTGTCATTGACAAACTGATACATACTAGCCCTCTAGGCTACTTTCTCAGCTTCATCTGGGTCGCTGGGGAGTTATCCGGTTTGGAGGAAGTGGACGATGTGCCTTGCCCAAGTTGGATCCTGAGGCTCGGCAACGAGGACTAGCGGAACCTCCTCAGCTACGGGAGCACCAGCCTCATTCGCGGGGTCCATAGGCCCGGCTGGAGGGGGTGGTCCGGCAGGCTGTGAGGAGTTGTTTCCGGGAGGGTCTCTGCCAGGAGCGGATGGCTCGATCAGGAGAGGCTTACCGTAGTCTAACTTTATTATTTTCCGGGCCATTGTGGTTGGTGATACGGAGGGTTGAGAGAGGCGGAGAACAAAAGTTCCTGGTTCCACAGGAAGCTTCTGTGCAGCACACTTTGACAGGTGATCAGCTATGCTATTTTCCGCACGGGGTACGTGCTCTGTTTGCAACCCGTCAAAGCGCTCCTCTAACCTCCTAACTTCCTCAACGTATGCTTCCATCAATGTGATTTGCTAATCCTTGTTGACTTGTCTCACCACTAACTGTGAATGTCCTCGAATGATCACCTTCTTGATTCCCAATTCTGCTGCAATCCTGAGCCTGGCAAGGAGCCCTTCATACTCATCTGTAGTGTTGGTGGCTTCTTCCCGGGCAAAGTGCATTTGGATGATGTACTTCAGGTGCTCCCCAGAGAGGGAAACAAGAAGCACGCCAGCTCCTGCACCTTGTAGGGAAAAAGCACCATCAAAATACATAATCCATTCTTGGGGTGATTACTTGCCGGGGAGAGTTGTTTCCATTGTTTCCTCATAAGGGGTTGGCGTCCATTCTGCAATAAACTCTGTCAGCACCCTGCTTTGAATGGTTGAAGTGCTCTCAAACTTCAAATCAAAGCTGGATAACTCCAAAGCCCACTCCACTATTCTGCCGGTAGCCTTAGGGTTTCGGAGTATCCTTTGCAATGGAAAACGAGTAACAACCATGATCTCATGGGCTTGGAAGTAGTGGCGTAGTTTCTTGAGGCCATGATGAGGCCAAAGATCAACTTTTGCACACCGGAGCACCTCGATTTAGCCCCTTGCAACAAGGAGCTGACGAAGTACACTAGGCGCTACACCACTTTCTTCCTTGCCGCATCCTTGGGGTTTCACTCGTTGCCGTGCTTACTGCTGTTATGATCCTCCTCTGGCTCTGTCGTAGTCTGGCTGCTCTCTACTTCATCCACTTATCGATGTGCTACCAAGGCTACACTGACCACTTGGTTGGTTGCTGCCAAGTAAAGCAGTAACAGCCCTTGAGGTTTGGGTGCAACCAAGGTAGGCACACATGATAGGTAAGCCTTCAACTCTTGCAAGGTTGTACCTGCTTCCGGGGTCCACTTCATAGGCCATGCCTTCTTCAAAATTTTGAAGAACGGCAGGGCACACTCGGTAGACTTGGAAATGAATCTGCTTAGTGTGGCAACGCATCCCATCAAGCGCCTCACATCCTTAACTGTCCTTGGGCTTGGATCTGCTCAATGGCCTTGATCTTGTCGGGGTTGGCTTCGATCCCCCAGTGGGACACGAAGAATCCAAGTGGCTTGCCGGAGGGAACACCAAACACACACTTCTCCGGGTTAAGCTTCAAGTTGATCTTGCACAAATTAGCAAATGTCTCCTCCAAATCTTGGATAAGGGTGACCTTATCCTTGGTCTTGACAACAATTTCATCCATATATGCTTCTATGTTTCTGTGTAGTTATGGCTCAAAACCGATCTGGACTGCTCTTGCGAAAGTGGATCCGGCACTCTTCAATCCAAAAGGCATGCGGACAAAGCAGTATGTACCACATGGAGTGATGAATGATGTCTCCTCCTCATCTTCTTTGGACATGAAGATCTGGTGATATCCGGAATATGCATCCAAAAAGGAGAGCGGATCACACCCTAAAGTAGAATCCACAATCTGATCGATGCGCGGCAAGGGGAATGGGTCCTTCGGGCAAGCCTTATTGAGATCTATGAAATCAATGCAAAGCCTCCATTTCCCATTCGCCTTCCGAACTACTACAGGGTTTGCCAACCATGTAGGGTGCAGTACTCCTCTGACCAATATAGCTGCTTCTAACTTCCTAATTTCCTCGGCAATGAACTGCTGCCGCTCCAAGGCTTGCTTCCTAACTTTATGCTTGACGGGTCGGGCATGTGGGAAGACAGCAAGGTGGTGCTCGATTACCTCCCTGGGAACACCGATGATATTAGATGGTTGCCAGGCAAACACATCGATATTCGCCCAAAGGGAGGCAATGAGCGTGCTTTCCTATTTGTCGTCAAGGGTGGCGCTGATGGTGAAAGTACCATCAACACCAGCCAGCCCTGTCGGGACCTTCTTCACTTGGGGTGTTGCAACCTTGGATCTCTTGCTGTTGGAACACTCCGTCACATTGTCAACGGGTGCTGTGCACTCGGAGGGGGCATGCTTCCCGGACTCCTTGCCGGAGGTCCTACAATCCCTCTTCTTTCCTTTGCTTTCCTTGGCAGGGACCGTTGCTGCCACAGCCTCTGCTGCGATGGCATCCCGATACATCCTGCCCACATAGATGATAGCATCCTTCTCATCTGATGGGATGGTGATGACTCCCAATGGCCCAGGCATCTTCAAAGTGTTGTAAGCATAGTGGGATGCTTCCATGAACTTAGCCAAGGCCGGTCGTCCCAAAATCCCATTATATGGCAGGGGGAGCTCAACCACATCAAACACAATCTTCTCAGTTGTGACGCCCCCGATTCAATCATACACTAATCATACACGCATACATGTACGATCAAGATCAGGGACTCACGGGAAGATATCACAACACAACTCTAAAAATAAAATAAGTCATACAAGCATCATATTACAATCCAGGGGCCTCGAGGCTCGAATACATGAGCTCGATCATAGACGAGTCATCGGAAGCAACAATATCTGAGTACAGACATAAGTTAAACAAGTTGCCATAAGATGGCTAGCACAAACTAGGATACAGATCAAAAGAGGCGCAAGCCTCCTGCCTGGGATCCTCCTAAACTACTCCTGATCGTCGGCGGCGGCCTACAGTAGTAGTAGGCACCTCCAGTGTAGTAGGAGTCGTCGTCGACGGTGGCGTCTGGCTCCTGGGCTCCAACTTCTGGTCACAACAACCAGGTATAGAAAGGGGGAAAAGAGGGAAACATAGCAACCGTGAGTACTCATCCAAAGTACTCGCAAGCAAGGAGCTACACTACATATGCATTGGTATCAATGAAAGGGGTAGTATATGTGGACTGAACTGCAGAATGCCAGAATAAGAGGGGGATAGCTAGTCCTATCGAGGACTATGCTTCTGGCAGCCTCCATCTTGAAGTAGTAGAAGAGAGTAGATGGTAAGTTAACCAAGTATCATCGCATAGCACAATCCTACCCGGCAATCCTCCCCTCGTCTCCCTGTGAGAGAGCGATCACCGGGTTGTATCTGGCACTTGAAAGGGTGTGTTTTATTAAGTATCCGGTTCTAGTTGTCATAAGGTCAAGGTACAACTCTGGGTCATCCTTCTACCGAGGGACATGACTATTCAAATAGATAAACTTCCCTATAGGGGTGCACCACATTTCCCAACACGCTCGATCCCCTTTGGCAGGACACACTTTCCTATGTCATGCCCGGCCTCGGAATATCAACACGTTGCAGCCCTACCTAGGCACAATAAAGAGGTCAGCACGCCGGTCTAAATCCCATGCACGCAGGGGTCTGGGCCCATCGCCCATTGCACACCTGCACATTCCGTACGCGGCCAGAAGCAGACCTAGCCCCTTTAACACAAGCGCAGGCTTACGGTCCAATCCGGCGCGCGCCGCTCAGTCGCTAACATCACGAAGGCTTCAGCTGATACCACGACGTCAAGTGCCCATAACTAATCCCGCGTAGTTGGTTAGTGCGCATAGGCCAGTGGCCAGACTCAGATCAAATACCAAGATCTTGTTAAGCGTGTTATTTTGAAGTAATCGCGGACGCCGACTAGGGCCAGGCCCACCTCTCTCCTAGCTGGTCTCAACCTGCCCTATCGCTCCTCCACAAAGGTCCACTCAGGGGGTCGTCGGGACAAACGTCCTTTCGGTCCCAATCCGTGAATCACTCGCGGGTACTCTACGAGCCGACCGACTTTACTCACCACAGGTATCATATATTATGTATATAGGTATATACCTATGATCACCTGCCGAGTGATCATGTCCTGATAGTATAGCATGGCAGACGGACAAGATTGTAGGGCCACTAATGGAATACTATCATCCGATACTAAGCATTTAGGATTGCAGGTAAAGATAACAATAGTAGTAGCAAGGACAGTCTATGCATCAGAATAGGATTAATGGAAAGCAGTAACATGCTACACTAATCTAATGCAAGCAATAGAGAGAAGAATAAGCGATATCTGGTGATCAAGGGGGGCTTGCCTGGTTGCTCTGGCAAGGAGGGGTCGTCAACACCGTAGTCGACCGAGGCAGCAGCGACATCGGTCTCGTAGTCTACCGGAGAGAAGAGGGGGAAGAAACAATAAATATACTGCAAACATAAGCATGTCGATGCATGACACAACAATGAGCGGTGCTAGGTGTGCCCTAACGCGGTAGTAGGTGATACCGATGAAGGGGGGACGTCCGGGAAAGTATCCCCGGTGTTTCACGTTTTCAGACAAATGAACCGGAGGAGGAATGTTGCACGTTCACTATGCTAGGGACGTGCGGCGGATGAACGGGCCGCGTATTCGGACTCGTCTCGTCGCTCTGAGCAACTTTCATGTACAAAGTATTTTCATCCGAGCTACAGATTAGTTTATATTCATTTTTAAAGTTTTAGCTCATTTTTAGAATTAATAGAATTAATTTAATTTGAAAATCATTTTATGACGTCATCATGATGTCAGCATGACGTCGGCGGTTAACTCTGACCGTTGACTGGGTCAAACTGACAAGAGGGCCCCACTGTCATTGACTGATCACTAATCAACATTAGTTAGTTTTATTAGTATATTAATTAGGTATAATTAGCTACCTAATCAGGATTAATAAAGTTAATTAATTTACTAATTAGTTAATAATTGTTTATTGTTTATTTTATTTTTTTATATAAAAATGTTCTAGGGTGGGCCCCATGTGCCATAGGCAGAGGGGCAATAGCGGGTTCGGGCGGCAGTTAATGGGGCAGGCGCTGGGCTAACCGAGGCTTCGCCCCGGTGGTGTAGGCGCGGGCGCTAGGTGTCGAAGCGCGCGGCCAGGGGAAGCAGCGGGCGGTGCCAGCAGAGGGCGGCGCACGCGCGGCAGGCGAGGCGCGAGCAGGTGCGGTCAGGGAGCACTGCCCGCCGAGCGGGGTGAGCAGCGGGCGCGCAGGGTGGGCGCAGGAGGTGCGGGGCCGCAGAGGAGGAAATGAGGCAAAGCCGGTGTGGACCGCGGCGGAGCAAGTAGGCGCGGTCGGCGAGTGGGCGGCTGCGGCAGCAGCAAGCGGCAGGTGGGACGAGCACAGGTAGTGGCAGGCTGCAACAGTAGGGCATGCGTGCATGAGCGGCGGAGTAGGGCGAGCGAGGCGCGGGCGCGGGCCGCACGGGGGAGCAGCGATGGCTTGCTGGGGCAAGCAGGAGGGGGCGCGAGCGGGGCGCCGGTCCAGGCGCGGCGCGGGGAGGAGGCCGCGGTGGAGCGCGTGTAGTGGCGGGGGTTTATGATCTTAGCCAGCTCGGGCGGCAGCGAGGGGAGACAGGCACGGTGCTGCGGTGAGCGCGAGGGGCGGCGGACGCAGCGGGAGGAGAAGGCCGTGGGTAAGCGGTGCGTGGCAGGGAGCGGGCCGGGCGCGGCCTATGCGGCGGTGTGTGTGTGCCGGACGGCGCGGGCGCGCGGTGAACGGGCGAGGAGAGGGGGAGCTCACGGAGTAGTCGTAGGGTTCGGGGGCAGTGGTGCTCAGGGAGGAAGACAAGGACAGCCGCGTTGACGGAGAAGACGACGACGATGGAGTTCGGCAAGGAGGAGTCGGGGAGGAGGATGGCGACGCGGCTCCGGGCGGCAGGGATCGCCAACGGGGTCAGGGTGTGCGAGCCCTGATCCGATCTGGATCGGGGGGAACGACGTGGGGTGGAAGGGGAGCGAGTGGGTGAGGGGGGTTTAGGGTTTCGAGGGTAATGGGGGAGTGGGGTGGCCGGATGGGCCACTTGGGCCGGCCAGGTCTGTGAGCTGGGCCGGTTGGCCCAGGGGGTTTGGGGGGTTCCTTTTATTTATTTATTTATTTATTTTTATTTAGCTTTCTTTTTTTGTTTATTTTTGTTTTACTATTTTATTTTATTTTCAGATTTAATTTTTTTTTACAAATACATAAAAATCACCTAAAGTAGTGGGACTAATTGTACCACTACCACGTTAGATTGGGCACCCAAATAATTCAGTTTATTAATTTATAAATTATAAAAATCATTTGATTATTTGTTATACCATTGTTTTAATTATCTTAGTGCATCTAAATATTTTATAAAAAGATGATTTCTCCACCACAATTACCTATGATTTATGCCACCTTTAGAACATTTTAGTTTTAATACTTGAAAAGTTTTATTGTTTGATTCGATTTTGAATTGAATTGAAATGGGATTTGAATCAACGGTGATTAGCAACAGTAATCGTGGTGACGTGGCATCATTAGTAGAGGGTTACTATAGCCTAATTATCTGGGCGTCACAATTCTCCTCCACTACAAGAAATCTCATCCCAAGATTTAAAGGGTGGAGTAAGGGGGAAAGACTTGGGAAGGGCGAAGCTCAACACAAGATAGGTATCTAGGGGCTATCTCAGTGAACGTGTGATAGAGGCATCTCTTGAGTTAAAATTTAAGAAAGTCATCGAGAGCAAGGTAAGAAGGTGTAGTAAGAAGCTTCAAGCGGGTAGGCAATCATTCGTTGCCTGAAACAGAGGATGAAAGGGGTTGAGAGCAATGGGAATAAGTATTGCGTCTGATACCAGAATAGATCACTAGGTAGGTGCCTCATCATTTTCATATGAGGCCAAGTGCGAGGAACAAGTTTGGAAAACAGGGATATACAAGAGAGTCGGGTTTCGATCCTGTGGAACTGTGGGTTATGGGCCCACCATGTGGGTTAAAAGTAGGAGGAGCGCTGACATCTTGCACGGTCATGATAGCAAGGCATGTCAAAGGTATCATGTCAGTTATGTCGGCAACAACATTGGTACCAAGGGCGAGGGACGAAGAGAACCATTTTCCTGCTCATTGAACGAGGCGGACCAATAGGCAAAGTTCCTGTCCATCGGTGGCTACTGGAATGTCATCAACAATAGTAACAGGATCTTACTCACACAGTGGTACAACGAGGTGCATAACTTAGGAGGGAATTATCACTACTCAGTTAAGTCGGGTTATAAGAAAGATTAAACAAAACAATGGAAAGGAAAATTCGATTATCAGATTAAATAGAACAATGGAAAATAAAATGTATTCAAACACATATTTCAGGGGTATATCCTTCCCAAGGACAAGCAGAGCATGATAACCATGACATGATATAAAGTAGAAAACACTTTAGGTGAGGGGAGAGAAATTTCATAACATTACCCATACAACAGTGTTAGGATAATTGTTCAAGAAAATTTAGCATTGTGCTTCAACTGTTCTTATTGAAGATCAGAGTACCACAAACATGCTTCGAGATAGCATTGACATGGTCTTCAAGCAAAGGTCGGACTTTGGATACACAAAGGATTCGTCAGGAACAACTTATAAAGCAAGTCATTCCATTTCCTCATAGAAGAATGGTTAACCTTGCTAAAAAGGTCAACTATAACAATGGGTCCTCCGGCCCGGTGCGCTAGGCATGACATCGCCTTAATGGGCTATACAAAGTCCAACACTACGACTTTTGGAAAATGTCCCAACCATCATATCTGACCGAGATTCAGTTCTGATTGGTTTCAGGATACCTCAGACTCATGATGCCTGAGAAGGAAGGGGTGCAACACAATTTGACGAGATGGAGTTGCAAGATTCTTGGGAAATGAACTATGGAAGCAAGTTCTGAATCATGAGTTCATCATTTAACCAAGGAGAGGATGAGGAGGTGGCTGATGAACTCAGCGACAATTCATTAAGATTTTCAAAAGATGGATTTCCACACTTACATGAACAAGGAGATAACATTTGTCAGATCAAAAGATGTAATGAGGTATGCTCGAGGAAAACATACACAGTTAAACATTGGTTGAAAGGTGCACCCGAAATATGGGCTTAGGTAGCATGATCAATGTTAGAATGGTGATTCGATAACCAATGGTCTAAGAATGAAATATCGACCATTAACCTCAAAGCAATAGGGTTGCTAGAAGTTTTGAAGTCAGACATCATAGTTGAATTGTCGGTTTTTTGGTTAGAAACAACACGGGGAAAAGTATCACCTGTATGAAGATCTCTTAAGAGGTGGTGAAATTCTCACGACTTTCTTGAAATAAAAGATGGTAATACTTCCAAGGTAAATAAGAACAGATGCTGGGTAGCAAGGATCTCAAGGTATAACACAAAACATGATAAGTTTGTGTTGAACGGAAGGCAATAAAGTGGTCGATGATAACACAAATCATCAAGGGCAAGGATGGTATTTCTCAGCATGAATTCAACTGATATCCTGGAAGAGCTCAGAATGCTGATGATGATCATGACAAATTTTGTCGAAAGGCTCCACGAAGAAGCAATTGAACAACGGCTACATCAAGCAATAGGACTAATGCAACGAAAGATTATTGGAACCACTGATACGACACCAACTCGGATTCAAGCTTGATGTTTTAGGTGAAATGATAAGACAAGGAAGATCGACGTAAGCTTAGCTCATCACCGAAAGTGGTGCTCTGGTAGTAAGGATCACGTAGCACAGTTAAAATCAGCATGATACTGATATAGCCAAACAGGCTAGAAATGACGTGATCAAGTACAAAGTCGTAAGTAAAGAATATTACTAATAGTTGTTTAATCAAGATGCAGACTCGATTCAGTTATCGGTGTCCTTGAGTGTTTAATGACTCAGAGCCCGTGAAAAAATTGGAATCGGTGAGAATGTAGTACTTGATGGAGACTCATAAGAAGTTATGTAGTTCCGTGATAATCTTGAGATAACAGTGTGTAATACTCGGCGAAAGATCAAAGTAAAGGTTGGACTGGTGTATTGAACCACAGAAGACAAGTGCTTAAACTTGCCCGAGAAATGGGATCAAAGAAGAACATATGGTCGGAACCATGATTGCAAAGGATCAACTCACCGATACCAAATGTTATTATATCAACGAAATAGTTATTATTACAAGAAGCTTCCATGGTAGGATCTATATCGTGTCCATGGGCGTGAACACAAAGTTCAAGGTCGACTCCCACTTCCTCAATGCATAACCTTCCATTCACCTCTCGTATTTCGAAAATGACATTAGTTGTTGATAGTTTTACCTGGTGCAATACGAGATAGGTATAACCCGTGAAATCCTTCGGGTTCACACAGATTAGGGAAGGCGCTGGTTCAACGCATCGGGGTATCTTAGAAACATATACCTCAAGCTTCAAGAATAATTATCACCAGCTTAAAAGTAGAGCATGCTTGGAGAAATCAAAGAATAGGATTTACAAGAGGAATTAAGTATCAGGTAAAGAACTTCTCGAGGTTTTTGTATACGAAGGACACTGCCGGATGACAATTCAACAAAGGACCTAATGGTCCATAACGGAGCTAATATGAGTATCGGCACAATCAAAGGAAGAAACAATGCAAAGGCATTGGATTATAGAAACAACTGACTAATTCAAAGTTCAGATGCAAAGGAATTTATGATTTCCAAATCAAGGAATCAGAAGCAAACACTATGATTAAGAATGGATAACTTGAGTAGACTTAGGGGTACATTCGGCAGTAATTTGATTGGTTGAGAACTAGTTCATGTTTAAAATGACTGATACGTCTCCAGCGTATCTATAATTTTTGATTGTTCCATGATATTATATTATCTGTTTTGGATGTTTCATGGGCTTTAATATGCTCTTTTATATTATTTTTGGGACTAACCTATTAACGGGAGGCCCAGTGCCAGTTTCTGTTTTTTTGCCTATTTTAGTGTTTCGTAGAAAAGGAATGTCAAACGGAATCCAAACGGAATGAAACCTTCTCGAGGATCTTTCTTGGAACAAACTCAATGCAGGAGACTTGGAGTGGAAGTTTGGAACTCCGTGAGGCGGCCACGAGGCAGGAGGGCACGCCCAGGGGGGTTGGCATGCCCCCACCCTCGTGGGCCCCACGGAGCTCCACCAACGCACTTCTTTCGCCTATATATACTCTTATACCCTAAAACATCAAGGGGAGCCACGAAACCACTTTTCCACCGACGCAACCTTCTGTACCCGTGAGATCCCATCTTGGGGCCTTTTCCAGGGATCTGTCGGAGGGGGAATCAATCATGGAGGGCTTGTACATCAACACCATAGCCTCTCTGATGATGTGTGAGTAGTTTACCACAGACCTTCAGGTCCATAGTTGTTAGCTAGATGGTTTCTTCTCTCTCTCTTTGGTTCTCAATACAAAGTTGTCCTCGATGTCCTTGGAGATCTATTCGATGTAATACTCTTTTGCGGTGGGTTTGCTGAGATCCGATGAATTGCGGATTTATGATCAAGATTATCTATGAATAATATTTGGTTCTTATCTGAATTCATATATGCATGATTTGATATCTTTGCAAGTCTCTTTGAATTATCGGTTTAGTTTGGCCTACTAGATTGATCTTTCTTGCAATGGGAGAAGTGCTTAGCTTTGGGTTCAATCTTGCGGTGTCCTTTCCCAGTGAGTAGGGGCAGCAAGGCACGTATTGTGTTGTTTCCATTGAGGATAAAAAGATGGGTTTTATATCATCTTGCTTGATTTTATCCCTCTAAATCATGTCATCTTGCTTAAGGTGTTACTATATTCTTACGAACTTAATACTCTAGATGCATGCTGGATAGCGGTCGATGTGTGGAGTAATAGTAGTAGATGCGGAATCGTTTTGGTATACTTCACACAGACGTGATGCCTATATTCATGATCAATGCCTAGATATTCTCATAACTATGTGCTTTTCTATCAATTGCTCAGCAGTAATTTGTTCACCCACCATAATATATGTTATCTTGAGAGAAGCCACTAGTGAAACCTATGGCCCCCGGGTCTCTTTCTTATTATATTGCATCTCTTTTGTTTATATCGCATCTCGTTTACTATTTTGCAATCTTTACTTTCCAATCTATACAACAAAAATACCAAAAATATTTATCTTACTATCTTCATTATATCTCACTTTTGCGAGTGGTCGTGAAGGGATTGACAACCCCTTTATCACGTTGGTTGCAAGGTTCTTGATTTTTTGTGCAGGTACTAGGTGACTTGCGTGTTATCTCCTACTAGATTGATACCTTGGTTCTCAAAAACCAAGGGAAATACTTATGCTACTTTGCTGCATCACCCTTTCCTCTTCAAGGAAAAAGCAACGCATGCTCAAGAGGTAGCAAGAAGGATTTCTGGCGCCGTTGCTGGGGAGATCTACGCTCAAGTCAAGACATACCAAGTACCCATCATAAACTCTTCTCCCTCGCATTACATTATTTTCCATTCGCCTCTCGTTTTCCTCTCCCCACTTCTAAAACGATTTTCGAAAACCTTTGCCTTTTCTTCGCCTCTTTTCCATTCGTCCTTCTGTTTGCTCGTGTTACCATGTGCCTTCTATTTGCTTGCATCTTCGCTTGCTAAAAACCTATTGATATGGATCCTCATCCTCTTGCCAATCTTTTTAAAAGATCCAATTATGATGAACCAATTGCTAGTGAGTTGAGTGCACTAGATTATCTTTATGAGGTTTTGCTTGAAATTCGTGGATCTGAAAATTGTGATGAAGTGCTTCATGAAGTGATTCATGATAGATCTTTGAATAAAAAGCATGATTGCAATGATGTTATTATAAATTCTGTTAACGTCGATTGTACTAATAATATGCAAAACCCTAAGCTTGGGGATGCTAGTTTTGCTATGTCCACTACTTGTTGCAATGATCATGATTGGGGTGATTCTTCTTATGATCTTGAAAATTTATTTAAGCACCATGATGAATATGAGATTGATAATAATGTTTGCAATAATATTGAAAGTGGGTTTGGAAGAGTGTCAACTTTAGGTCCCACATATTTGGATAATGTTCAATCTTATGAATTTTTTGATAAAGGTGGGTTCGGAGAGGTCATGACTTTAGTTGATGATAACCCCACTATTTTGGAAGAGTGTCAACTTTGCATTCATGTGGATCATGTTGAGAATATTTTATATGATAGCTATATTGTTGAATTTTATTATGATCCCACATGTAATTATTATGAGAGAAGGAAATATGGTTGTAGAGATTTTCATGTTGCTAAATTACCTCTCGTTATGTTGAGATTGTTATTGTTTCTTTCCTCTTCCTTGCATCTGCTAGTTTTTGCTTGATATGATTATTTGTTTGCCTATAAGGTGACTATGCATAGGAAGTATGTTAGACTTAGATGTGTTTTTCACATGCTATATGATGCTCTCTTTGTGCTTCAATTCTTGTCTTTCATGTGACCATCATCGAAATTATCAATGCCTAGCTAGGTGCGTTAAACGATAGCGCTTGTTGGGAGGCAACCCAATTTTATTTTTGTTCTTTACTTTTTGTTCCTGTTTAGTAATAAATAATTCATCTAGCTACTGTTATGATTGTTTTTTTGTATGTTTTAATTAGTGCGTGTGCCAAGTAAAGTAAAGCCTTTAGGATCTTCTTGGGTGATTGTTGTTTGATCTTGCTGATAAAAACAGAAAGTATGCGCTCACAAAAATAATTATCATCTTTTACCAGAGAGCGATAAAATACCAATTACAACTGAAGTAGATCAAAATACTTTTTATCCTGGTCGTACTAATTTTCTAGAATTTTTGGAGTGACCAAAGTATTCGAAACATCCAGATTGCTATAGACTATTCTGTTTTGACAGATTCTGTTTTTCGTGTGTTGTTTGCTTATTTTGATGAATTTATGGGTAGTATCGGGGGGGGGGGGTATGAACCATAGAGAAGTTGGAATGCAGTAGGTTTAACACCAATACAAATAAAGAATGAGTTCATTACAGTACCTTGAAGTGGTGGTTTGTTTTCTTACACTAACGGAGCTCATGAGATTTTCTGTTGAGTTTTCTGTTGTGAAGTTTTCAAGTTTTTAGGTAAAGATTTGATGGATTTTGGAATTAGGAGTGGCAAGAGACTAATCTTGGGGATGCCCAAGTCATCCCAAGGTAAAATTCAAGGACAACCAAAATCCTAAGCTTGGGGATGCCCCGGAAGGCATCCCCTCTTTCGTCTTCGTCTATCGGTAACTTTACTTGAGGCTATATTTTTATTCACCACATGATATGTGTTTTGCTTAGAGCGTCTTGTATGATTTGAGTCTTTGCTTTTTAGTTTACCACAATCATCCTTGTTGTACACACCTTTTGGGAGAGACACGCATGAATCGGAATTTATTAGAATACTCTATGTGCTTCACTTATATCTTTTGAGCTACATAATTTTGCTCTAGTGCTTCACTTATATCTTTTTAGAGCACGGTGGTGGTTTTATTTTATAGAAATTATTGATCGCTCATGCTTCACTTATATTATTTTGAGATTCTTTTAGAACAGCATGGTAATTTGCTTTGGCTATAAAATTTAGTTCTAATATGATGAGCATCCAAGATGGGTATAATAAAAACTATCATATAAAGTGCATTGAATACTATGAGAAGTTTGATTCCTTATGATTGTTTTGAGATATGAAGATGGTGATATTAGAGTCATGCTAGTTGAGTAGTTATGAATTTGAGAGATACTTGTGTTAAGGTTTGTGATTCCCGTAGCATGCACGTATGGTCAACCGTTATGTGATGAAGTCGGAGCATGATTTATTTATTTATTGCCTTCCTTATGAGGGTGGTCGGGGACAAGCGATGGTCTTTTCCTACCAATCTATCCCACTAGGAGCATGCGCGTAGTACTTCGTTTTGATAACTAATAGATTTTGCCAATAAGTATGTGAGATCTTTATGACTAATGTTGAGTCCATGGAATATACGCACTCTCACCGTTCCACCATTGCTAGCGTCTCTAATGCCGCGCACCTTTCGCCAGTATCATACACCCACCATATACCTTCCTCAAAACAGTCACCATACCTACCTATTATGGCATTTCCATAGCCATTCCGAGATATTATTGCCATGCAACTTTCAACCGTTCCGTTTATTATGACACGCTCCATCATTGTCATATTGCTTTGCATGATCATGTAGTTGACATCGTATTTGTGGCAAAGCCACCGTTCATGATTTTCATACATGTCACTCTTGATTCATTGCACATCCCGGTACACCTCTGAAGGCATTCACATAGAGTCATATTTTGTTCTAAGTATTGAGTTGTAATTCTTGAGTTGTAAGTAAATAAAAGTGTGATGATCATCATTATTAGTGCATTGTCCTACTGAGGAAATGATGATGGAGACTATGATTCCCCCACAAGTCGGGATGAGACTCCAGACAGAAAAAAAGAGGCCATAAAAAAGAGAAAGGCCCAAAAAATGAGAGAAAAAGAGAGAAGGGACAATGCTACTATCCTTTTACCACACTTGTGCTTCAAAGTAGCACCATGATCTTCATGATAGAGAGTCTCCTATGTTGTCACTTTCATATACTAGTGGGAATTTTTCATTATAGAACTTGGTTTGTATATTCCAATGATGGGCTTCCTAAAATTGCCCTAGGTCTTCATGAGCAAGCAAGTTGGATGCACACCCACTTAGTTTCTTTTGTTGAGCTTTCATACACTTATAGCCACTACAAAAAAATACACTTCCGTGATGATACGTGTTTGTCACAGTAGGTCACGTTTTCTGTCATGCATGTACATCCATGAAAAATTTATGACATAATCAAGATAGTCATACCTGTGCTGTCGTAGAAGGCTTTGGGATAAATTATGGCCCATATCAGATTCGGCCTGTCAACTAGACGCTATGCTTTTGGGCCCACTTGCTAAAGGCCCATTTAGTAATTCAGCCTGATATTAGTTTTGGCATGTTAAGGGCCCGTTTAACATTTCGGCCCTATATTAATTTCAGCTTGTTAAAAGCCTATCATATAGTTGGGCCTAACTACGGCCCGGTATGCATCCGGCCTGCTAGCAGTCGATAATCTGATTGGACCAAACAAGGACCGAGACAATTTTGGCCTGTTATAAGCCCATGATTTGATTGGCCCATTCATGGGCCAGGTCTATTTCGGCCTCTGCCGGCCCGTGAGCTGTTCGGCACGTTTCAGGCCCAACCTACTTTTCAGCCTCCTAAAGGCCCATTGATTTTTCTTGGGAAAATAGGGCCGGCGATTTACTCGGTCTACTAAAGGCCCGAATCTACTAGTGGGCCAGTTTACATTTAGGCCTGTTAACGGACCAAGATGACGGGGCCCATGATGCAGATCATACGGGTGATTTGCATGACGGCCGTGTGGCCGGTTTACTGCGAAGACAGGATATATATACAGTAAAATAACTGCAGCATCGTGAATAAGAAAAAACCTAGACTATAAAATAAAGAAATTACGGCATATTACATCCACTGGGCATCAAAGTTCGCCACTATGATAATAAAGCACAAGCAGACAATAGATTACATACACTGGGCATCAAAGATCGCCACCAGTGCAACTAAACACGCTGACAAAATAATATACAAAACCGACAACACTTCAATAGAGTTCAAGAAAGGTTAGCCCTGCTCGGGAGCTGCAGCGCAAGCAGCTGAGCAAGCCGGTGAGACTGCACTTGTTTAACACTTATATCCTCCTCACTCTGAAAGATAAACAAGCAGACAGATGACAGGTTTTGCACATATAAGTATCAGTGCTGACAATTCATCACATTTCTTACTGACGAATAAAGTGACACAGTTTAAAATAGCATTAACACAATATGGTATTGTTGAGGTCAAGACATGGCAAGAAATGACATTGTGAAGGAGTTGACAGCTTCATGACACCACTGGATTACAGATCAAGAACTCATAAGTATCAATGGTTAGTGTGCTGTCAATTTATCCCATTTCAGATTGGCAAAATAAGATCAGTTGCTCTCTATAGTTTAATTTACATGGTATGAAGAAGGAACTTGGTTGTACAACTGAAAACTTAAATTGAGAAGGACAAACTTTTGTTTATGAAATGGAGTACATAATAAACTTTAAACATGCAATTTGATGCAAACACCAAAAATAAACAGCTGTTGCAGTCATGCCTAACCAAATATACACAACAAAGTTTGAAGGCTTCAGAAGGACAAACTTACATTATTGGTGAAGGCAGGCTCTATAAAGCCCTTGTCCATGCTGATGGGGGGGGGGCAATTCAAGAAGTTTACCACAGAATCTTCTTCATAAGCATTGCCTTTATTCTACATTTTGTTAAGAGTAAATATAGATGTGGCAATATAAGAAAAAATGGAGAATATTTAAGATAAGATGAAGAGTGATGCTACATAACCAAGTAGCTATAAATGTAAGTATAGCGATACAGGCAAAAGGTACAGCCCAGAGCAATGCAGAGCTAAACTTCTTCAGCACCATCGGTGTTATCCAACCTTATGGTACGAGTAAATATAGATGTTATGTGTAGAAAATGGAGGGCAAAGGAAAATAAGCTGTAGAGTGATGGCACATGAACAACTACCTGTCAATATAAGTACACTAATAAAGGACAGCGGGTACTTACAACAACAATGCAGAGCTAAGAAATTTCATTGGCATTGGATATATTGTGCACTAATGTAACCATTCATATAGATCAGATAATTTGGAGCGAACAATTGACAAGAAAGCTATCATGCATACTACTGTCACATAATGAACCAGGTATGTACGCAAGTACAGTGATATAGGACAACAGGTACTAACAAGAGCAAAGCAGCGGGCAGCATATTTGCGATATCCTGTCGTTCTTTTCAAACCAGAATTCTAATTCGAGCAGATTTCCTACAAAAAAGATCCGTAAGGCACATGCGGAAAAGTAGAAGTTAAAATTGTCATGCGATATCATAGACGGTACCTCATCCTCGGAACGAGACCAGTGCATAACAAGGTTTTTCCATTCAATGTCTTCTAAATTTAGCACAAGAGACTTCACCAGAAATTCGTTTATAGACTTTCCATCAAAGTGTGATTTCCTCAGGTAACACCGATACTGCTGCAATGCTTCCTTGAAAAGCGCAAGCAAGCTTTGCTCGTCATGACTATCCAGATTGACCCTCGCCTACTTACAACAACGTAATGTAAACCATGAATAATAGCGCTTACATGTAAGTGGGACAGGAAGATGTGAAAATGGTGTTTGTCTTCACTATAATCTTCCCATGATGGGAATATATGCACGTAGTCCCTAACAACATTGAAAGCATTGTTTTTTAAACTGGGAATAACTGGAATGGGGTTCCAATGTGTAGGAATTGGCCGTCTTTGTAGTTGGGATAGGTCTCCGCCGGTGGACTTGATGTACTTTTTGCTGGAGTGGGATTTTTCTGTGGTACGACTGGTGCTATGGCAACTGAAATCGGCATACCTTTTGCTGGAGTGCAGGTCCTGTGTGGTGCGGCTAGTGGTGTGGCCAGTGAAGTATGGGTACAATCTGCTGGAGTCGGTCCTACGTTTTGTGTCACTGGTTGTACAACCAATATAAGTGGGGTGTTGTCTGATTTCTCTGGCACAACCACGTTTTTCAAGGACTTTGCTGGTGCTCCTTCAGGTTTAGCAATCACCCTCTTCCTTTTTGATGTCTGATGCGCAAGAACAGCATTTGAGTGGAAAAACATGGTATGATGACGGATGGAATATGTATTGATAATGGATGGGTATGGCATCTTGACATATATGATGAGTAAACTAAGCAGATGGCGGTGCAACAAAGTAGAAGAAATGAAAGACAACATATGCAAGATACGCGCAATCAATAAAACCTTGCCAAATTAGAACAGGCACCTTGATGGGTGAACAGGACAGGCCATCTGCCTTTGACTCCTCGAGGTTAGAATAGTCATTAGGATCATATTCTGAACAAGAATCAACAGGTGGTGAGTGTATGAGTTTCATTGCATCCAAAATGGCACTCAATGCCTTGGTGCCAATTTTGTAAGTCATTGCGGTGTTTAGCTTCAAGAGTGGACTGTTGCTAGTGCGACACAAAGCAGCTACACAGATCATAGTGTAGATATAACGGGAAAACCGTAACCATGAGAGTAAAATCAGCAAAGTGGAACTTACTGGAATATATGTGCTAGTATTACCGGTACGGCTAGAAAGCCTTCAGATACCAGCTCTCTTCAACTGAAGGTGCAGTACTGTTAATATCAGTGTAACTCTCAAAGGCGACACAGCTCCCCGCATTTCCTTGCTATTCTTATAGGATTCAAGTGGGCAGGCCACTACAGATCCTATTCCCATGTTTACAAAATCCTAAGAATCAAAGAGGCCCAACGAGTTCAAAGTGTCCATACCAACCGACCGTATAGACCTCTACACTGCAAATGTCCCTGCTCATATTCACTACAAGGAACATACTGTACTACTATCATACTCCCTCCGTTCCAAAATATAAGTCTTGGTAGAGATTTCCACTATGGATCACATACAGATGTATCCAAATACATTTTAGAATGTAGATTCACTCATTTTTCTCCATATGTAGTCCATGGTGGAATCTATACAAAGACTTGTATTTAGGAACGGAGAGAGTACTTATTAAAGAAGAATGGAAGAGGAACATGCTAAAGAAGAGCAAGAAGATTTTGGATAATAAAATGTCTGTTGCGAAGTGCCGACACATGATGAACCAGAGCGCATTAAGAAAGCAACTCCCTGTTGTCTCTCTATATGTGGTGCACGTGCTTTTTCGAAAGTAAAGTGGGAACATTAGCTGACCAATTAAATGTTACCTTTTTTAGTAATATCAGCATCATATCATATTCATACTTGAGCAACAAGTTTGGAATTATGAGTGGCACGTTGTTTAGCTTGATGGATTCAGGAGCAGTGCTAAGCAGGTACGATGATGGTACTGAATATAAAGGCTTGTCTGCATTTCAGTTAGTCGACCATTTCAGGCGGTTGGATGAAGATCCTATGTCTCCTAACCCTTCTTCTTCCTCGTCTCTGATTCTTCCCATATAGAACACTGCACGGGCCGCCGGCCGGACCATCGGCCACCACCGCATGTGTTCCTCCGCCACCGCCACCCCCCACCCACCTCGAGTTTTCTTCGTTCGGCGAGGCCCCACCACCGCCCCCCAACAACCAAAGTCCCCACCCGAGCACCTTCGTTCGCACCGGCGAACTCCGACGAGCTCTGAAAAATCGACTGACCCAATTTTGAAATTTAGTCTACTGTGATTTAACTAGTGTGGAATATAAAAGGAGAAAACCATAAGCATTGGGAGTACAGTGTTGAGCATGCCATGGCGGATCTGAAGGTGCAAACCGGACAAAGGCAACTTCGCAACCAATGTTTGCTCTCAACTAGCAAGTAAGTGATGGACAAGAAATCAGAGTAAAGTAGTGGTGATCTATTTTCTTGCTGTGATAAATAAGTTGAGTAGATACAAAAGAGTACCGCCTCTGGTGTGGCGCCGTGTATGCATCTGCTGAGAATTTGACGGTGCTGCAGTAGCGATGGTTGTGGGCAGCATAGAAGTAGATCTAGGTGGGTAGATAGTGGCTGCGGGGCGCGGTGGACAAGACGGTCGTAGGAGCGGCGCCGGCAAGGTGGACGACGGCGGGGATGAAGCGAGAGGACGGGATGCAAGGATCCCGGTCCGAAGCCGTGGATGAGAGAGGTCGATCTCTTGTAATGGACGGCGGCGTCGGGGTATAAGCTCCGGCATGGTGGAGGAGGACGGCGGTGGATGGGGTGGCGGACGGAGGAGGCTGCGGTGGAGAGGGTGTTTTGGCGCCCATGGTGTATGAATGGGGAAATGGAGGTGGAGAGGAAGGGTGGAACCATGTCTTCAGGGCACGCTTGTCTCAAATGCGAGGAAATTTACAAACTTAGCCCCCGTTTCAAATTTCCTACATCACAGCAATATTAGTCAGTTAGGGATAGGACGGTAATCTCGCATACACCGAATATTTGCCGACGAGAGTTTGTTTTTGGCGCCCACCGTGTATGAATCCGGGAGGGAGTCGATTTCGGCCGAGGACACACTGTGTTTTGGCGCCCACCGTGTATGAATCCGGGTGAGAGGCGGTTATGTCACGTTTGAGTGAAATTACAAACCTACCCCTATCGAAACCTATAGAAATCGAGCAGGTAGGCTTTGCATGGTAGGGATAGGCAGTAGTAATTTCCATCTCACAGATTTTGGTTTCGGGCGGTTACTGCGACTTTCCCCGCTTCGTTCAAATTTTTCAGAGTGCACGTTTACCGTGCCAACTCAATTCGAATCCCGTTTGTATTCTATTTTTTTCGGGTGGGATCCATTTTCGATTGGAATAAAATTATATATACATCATTTTTATATATATAATTTCAAAAGCACAACAAAGAATTGTGCTCCTTTATATGTATAATATGCTTTATAAATACAATGATCTCAAAATCATAAGGTTGAATTCAAAAAATTAAACCAAATTATGTTCTACTAAAATGTATGGATTAGTAATATCCACACATTAAATAACATAGATGCGCGCGAATTCATATGAGTATGCATGTTTTATAGATCAATTTTGGTTCGAGTATGGATTATATGTATCATCATCTCGAATTAAAATATTTGAATCCCTTTTGTGTTCACTCCTTTCATGCTCCATCTCTCTCGCATGCATGCTCCTTCATGTAGCTATCACTCTCTTTTCTCCAGCTCACCCGCACCCTCACTTCATGTTTCTCCTATCCTCGCAAACATGGTCTCTTGACATCTCCCTTGAGAAGTGTCACACTCTCCCTATCATTATACATTACACGGTTTTCATTGTCTCTCACGTCTCTACTGTTCTCTCGTATCACTAGGTACCTACGCTTTCTTTTTCACCGCCACACACACAGTCTCCACTCGTCTTTCACTTTGTCTTTCTCTCTATGGGATTCTCTCACACACCCCATATGTCTCTAGATATGAATCATTTGTTGCGGTCTCCTTTTCGTATCCATCCCAGACTGACATTATTCATTTGTTTACTGATCAGACAACCCCCCCCCCTCTCTCTCTCTCTCACACACACACACAACTCCTGCTTCCACTCCCCTTCCCGACTACCGTCTCTCTCTCACACACACACAAAACTCTCTCTTTCGCACCCCCGTCTCGTATTTCTCTCACAAACATTTATCGACTAGCCTCTAGATAGGTTTATACACCCGCACACTCGTGCTTCCACCATCGCATACATGTCTCTCTCCCGCTCCTTGTATCTATGTAGATTTTTCTTCCCTTCTTGAGACACGCCCTCTTGGTCGTGCTCACACACACTATCGCCTCATTTTAAGCTGATACCTCTCGCACACACACTCTTTGTGTCTTTGTCACACATGCACTCCGTCCTCCTCCTCTCTCCCTCTCTCAAACACACATGGGCTTTTTGCAACAACTAGCAAGATGCCCATGCATTGCACGGAACATGAAGATGCATTTGTATGAGTAGTTTATCTTGTGGGAGAAAAGGATGAACAAGGGAAGGCCTTATTTGCAAGTGTGGAGAGGGGTGTGGGTATCTTTTTGAAAAATTGCCATAGTTTCCTTCCTATCTGTCAGATATATATCGTACGGCCTATATTGCACGATGGCAGGCACACGATCATCACCAACTATGCTTTTTATAAGAGTAGGGATAAAAAAACATAGTTGGTGACAATGGTGGGCCTGCCATCCTGCAATATAGGTTGTCCGATTTATATCTGACGGATAGGAACGAAACTGTGGCAATTTACCCGCACTCCTCTCCACATTTGCAGATAAGGCCTTCCCTCGTTCATCCTTTTATCCCACAAGATCTTGATGTTCCGTGCAACGCACGGGCATCTTACTAGTAAGAGTAGAAATTAGACATATACCACTTCTCGAATCTTGAAACCAACAACATTCCTCCCTTATCTCATCAAAACCGCCAAAGGTATATATTTTGAGTGAAACATAACATTTTTTAGTGATATACGTATTTAAAAACTAGACTTTTTTCTATCAAATCGGTGAATATGTATTAATCTACTCAGATCATGTGGCAACGCATTGGCACATTGCTAGTAGTTATTATAATTTTGTGGACACCAGACAAATGGAGGAGTACATATACGAAGAGAAGAGGCGCACGCATGCAGTCGGTCTCTCGCTGTCTCGCACACATGAGTGTTACGTAAAGGCAATGTTAACAAATAAACCCTAAAACCCTAGGTGCACGGTTGCTGCATTCGCGGGTACCGGGTACGTGGTGGGGCACACCTTTGTAGGAATAGTCAGCTCGCGTGATAATTTGATCCGTAGGAGTTAATGGCCGGGACCACAGGTGAACGACTTGGAGGCGGTGGCTCGCCAGTTACCACAGATCGAGTAGCCACATTTAAAATATCATTTTTAGCGGGGTTAAGAGTTCCGATTTTCAATGGCGCGTTATAAGTACTAAGTAGTTCTTAGAACGATTGGTATGGAGCGAAAATGGAATTCATAGTACTACCTACTATGTACCTCCTTGGCGTATGGTTGTATGGGTTTATGTTGCGAGATGTTGAACCTGGTAGTTCTAGGGCAAATACTATGTTTAGATTTAGATGTTGGTTTTCAGTAATGAAAATCGGAAGGGGGAAACCCTTCTTTGATTAAAAAAAACTACTACCTCTGTTCTGGTTTACTAGTCCCCATCGTTTTTTGGGTCAAAGTTTGTCCACAAATTTTACTTGTAAAATGTGAATGGAAAACAAGATTTTGTTATATGCAAACAAAAAGTACTGGAGGGAGTGATTGCTCTGACACGAACGCGACCTCTCATAGCGCAGGCATTGAACCGGCGCGCGGCCAAGAGGGCCCCACTTGATGTAGGCCCGGCTGAACACGCCTCCTCGCCGCATGCAGCCGGCTTTAGACTACCACGCCTGCCTTCATTGATCCGCGCGTGTGCCGGCAACATGTCCTTCCGCGAGCCGGCCAGCATTTTAGAAGACAAAAGGTGACCAAAATATAATTAATTATGCATGGTCTTGACTTGTTGTGCTCACACTGGTAGCGGGAACTAGAGGTTTTTCTTTATTCATAACTCTCCTCAATTTTTTTGGCTTTGAAGTGAGTCATGGTTGTGGACATTATGTATGAATGTGGAGATATCTGTGAACATAAGTTTGATGTGGAAGTTGAACTTGGAATGTCGGGCTTGCGCGTGAACTATACCATGTCCAATGCTTCGTCTGTTATTGTTTGGAAAGTAATTGTTGTTATTACATGACCCGAAAAAAAATATTTTGTTCCACATCAGTAGATGCACGGACATCACAACAGGCATGCTGACTGGATAAACATTTGAACCTAGCTACTATGATGGAAATTTTGTATTGACAACAGTTTTAGATAGCAGGAGACGCCTAGCCTGCTCTGCCTCTGCTAGCTTATTTCTGGCTTCTTCCATCTCTTCTTTGGCATGGGTGAAGAGAGCATCTGATTGCTCTTTTCACTTCTTTAGGAACTCAGCTACATTCTCAAGGGTTGCTGCACGCTTTCTTTCAGCCTTTACTAGAGCCACGAGGACACGAACAGCTGACGACTCCACCTGGCTTGTGTGTAATCCAGCATCATCTCGGAATTTGCACCTTGTGTCTAATCCAGCATCATTAGGGAACTGGCACCTTGTGTGTAATCCAGCCTCATTCTGGAAACATGATCTCGAGGGTGACCATACTTCCCTCCTCACAGGAACTGCATCCTGACATGAAGTTACTTCTTTTTTAGATAATTACTCAGAGCAACCTAGATCCATTTAGTAGAAGCCAGATGAACAGAACTGGGAGAAGTGAATTCAAAAGGAAAAATATAAAAACAAACTACAAGGTGAGAACACCCACTTCCTACATCAAGCTAAAAACGAAAGCATTAGGACGATTAAGACTCTTCTTATGACACATCGAAGAACATGAGGCTTAAGAGAAACAAAAACTACAACATATACACATTGAAGAACACGAGGCTAAACGAAAGTAATTGAAAGGGTGTTACTTACCAAAGCTTGTTTTACAGGTTCGGTGCAGCTCCTCTTTAACTTTCCACGGTCCTTAAAGATGTCCCCAGTATCCCGTGTTTGGTCATCATTGCTCCTCTGCATGTTCGCACTCGTGGTTTTAAAATCTCAACATGGCAAGACAAATATACTACTAGTAATACTCGTGCATCTTGTGGGCAACATTAAAGCACTCGTCTGCCATGTTAGAGCATCTCCAACAGAATCGCAACGCGCAGCGCTTTAAAAAAGTGTTTACAGTGCTGGGATCGAGAAGTAGAGATAGGGAGTAAAGGATAGTTCTCAACATAGATAGATAAAAAAAGATTATTCAACTACTCCTCGTCGTCCGACTCCTCCTCGGTGATGTCCTCCTCCAACGTGTGACTGTAGGTGTGAAGATACCGATCGTCGTCTGATTCCCAGGGCGATGCTGCTCCTAGGCTCATGTTGAATTGAGCGTCCGCTTTTCGCCTACGCTTGTCCTCGCGATAGGCGGCTCGCTCCGCTCTCCTCTTAACCCTCTCTGCCCTCCTTTGCTCCTACAACTCGCGCTCGTTGATGATGTCCTACGGGAAGCGTTGGCGCCACAGCGCCATGGCTTCCTCGTCCATCTCGGCGATGCCGAGACGGTGCTCCCGCCTTCGGTTGTCGCGATGATCCTCGTCGGTGATAAGCCGCGGTAGAGGCGCGAGCTCCTGTGCCCGCTCCCGCGTCGGCACGTTGGGGAAGTTCAATGTTCTATGAGGCCACCGGAGGCGCCACGCCATCGCGTCGTACGCGCGGGCGGCCTCGTTGGCGGTTTCGAAATTGCCGAGGCCGAGGCGCATCCCGCGGAACCGGATCTCAGCGGAGAAGCTGCCAGAGGGGCGCGCGTGGACGCCGCGGTATCCCCATGTTTCCCGGCGACGCGGCGGCATGGTGGCGCGGCAGCGGCAAGGCAAGAAAGAGCGGGGAGAGAGCAGTGGCGAGGTACGGAGCGGGGAGAGAGTGGTGGCAAGGCATAGAGCGGTGGGAGGGCGTTTGATTTTTAAAGCGCGCCAGACGCCGCGCGCCAAAACTAGCGCACGCCCGGCCGCTTTTTCCCGCGCGCGCGCCATCCTTTCTCAACGTCTCTGCTATCTCTACTCTCTTCTCTACTGCTATATTTATTTTATATTTAATATTTATCTCTACTTCTCTACTCTCTATTTTTTTCTCTACTTTTTCCCTACTCTTATAAAAACAGAGTTGGTGATGATGGTGTTCCTTCCATCCTGCAATATAGGCCATCCGATTTATATCCGGCGGATCGGAAGGAAACTGTGGCAATTTTGCAAAAAGATACCCACACCCCTCTCCGCATTTGCAAATAAGGCATTCCCTCGTTCATCCTTTTCTCCCACAAGATAAACTACTCATACAAATGCATCTTGATGCATGCAACGCATGGGCATCTTGCTAGTTCTAAAAAACTATCCATCATTTGCCACACTACTGGTTGTAGATGAAATACCTACCCAAGCACAATGCGATACAGGAGCGACGCATAATTACAAGCTGATATTCTGTTGGACAATGGAGGCTATAACCAGTTACTTTTATGGGAACAATAGCACCCAGGAAATTTGAAGGGTAGGTATGAACAAAATTGGAACTGCACATGTACTGCTAAGTCATTCAATACACACATTACCAATCGAGGAGGAGAATGATGGTCGCAGCGGCCTCTGTGAGTCATGGTCGGCAACGGGAGTCAGTTCATTATCCACGACGGTGGTGCTTCTGCGCTTGGCGTCGGCTTCCGGGAAGCAGATCCGAGACCATGGAAGACGGTGTCGGGGAAGAACCTCCATGTACGATGACGACGGTGGACCGGCTCAAGTGCGGTGTACGAGGTCATCGATGAGGCAGATGTGCTGTAGTGGACGAGTGTGCCGATGTATAAGGGGAGGAGCACGAAGGCTGCGGTGCCGTGGAGAAGTCTATTTTGCGGTGGGATAGAAAATGGGGAGTATTCAGGTGTACTACTTTGGGTGCCGGGGTGGGGTTGGCTGGGTAGGGTGAACCTGAAGTTACAAAAACAGCCCCCTACCAACCGTCATCCGTAGGTCTGTTCCGAAGCCTATTATGGTAACTTCCCACTGCTCAAATTAGGGTCGCGGGAGATTTTCCCGCCGACCTCAAAATTTTGTGACACTGAACTCCCCGTGTGGCGTGTTGGGTGATTCGGCTAAGCAACTAGCGAGTAGTACTAGTAAACTCTGCATATTAGGTTTGACCGAAGTCAAACTTCCTAAAGTTTGACCAAGTTTATAGAAAAATATAAACATTTACCATAACAGATATGTATGATGTGAAAGTACATTCAATAATGAATCTAATGGTATTTATTTGTTATTGTATATGTTAATATTTTTTGTTATAAACTTTCTGAGAGTTTACAAAACTTGACTTTGACCAATGCTAATACGTAGACTTAAATAAAAACGGAGGGTATACACATTTGTTTTCTTAGTATGTAGTGAATTAATCATTTGTTGAAATTGTGGAATAAATATATTAGGCTACTGACTTCGAATGTAATGGTCTATACACTTCAATAGTTACAATCATTGTCGAATTCCAAGATGTATACGAGGTCTATAGTACTTCACAACATGCTCAAACTCGCATAATCCCAGTCAAATGACAATCAAAATGCATTTCATAGTTATTACTTTGTAGGATGCAACAAAACCAACAATAACTCTACATCAACCATTATAAAATAAATATTTTGAACATATCCCAATGTGTGAATGAAACATGCAGAGAGAGCTTGCGAAGATGGAGCAGATAGGGCGGGAAAGATTGTATGTATGTGGACGAGAGAGTAGGGGACAAACCTAACGAAACAGAAAGAGGGAGATAGAGAGAGAAAGAGAGAGGAAGAAGTTAGGTCTGTGAGAAAGATGGAGACATGTAATATACGTGAGATGTGTGTGCATCCGGTCTCTGTACACGTGGAAGGAGAAGATACAACAGGTTTGATGAGAGAGCTGGAAAAACATGGACGAGAGGGGAAGGATCACGTGGGTTGAGGGGTTGATAAACTTGTGCGTGGGAGAGAGGGATTGGTAATTTTGTGCGAGAGAGAGAGGGTGGGGGAGGAGTCAGTCAGCCATCGTCACATCATCCTGCTTCCAAATGGCCCCGCATTCTCTAGCGCAGTGTGGTCGCCGTCTTCGATCTCCTCAATGTCCTCTTTGAAGATTGAGGTGTTGTGCATGCTGGGGTACGAAGAAGCACAAGCGAGAGTGGTCGCCATATAACCTTGGATGGGGATGAATTGTGTGCTCGGGGGAGGGGGTGTGTGTGTGATGTGTGCTGTCTGTGTTTGTGTGTGTGTGTGTCAGATATTGAGAGAAAACAAACCTAAGGAGAGAAATGTGTGTGTATGTGACGGAAAGCTACTTGCTAAACAGGGTATTCACAAAGAGATTGTGCGTGCGAGATAGAGAGCGATGTGCGGGCCTTGAGGTGGGCAGGGGCCGGGTGAGGGTAGATGGTTGTTGTGTTACGGATGCTCCTCTCTCTCTCACACACACACACGCACACACACACACAAGTAAAATAGAAGACCATTCTCTCATGTATACACAATGTATCGGCATCTGTCTATGTATCACTCATGCATGATCATTTGCACATTCACACCTCTCTATGTCTCTATCACATGCACACCGTATCCACATTGCCCTTCCGCCACAACACACATATGGACACATACACACGTTCTCTCTCAGTCACACACACAGGGGGCTGTTTGGTTTAAGACTAGGTTTGCCTAAGGTTGCCACACCTAAGGTTAGGAAAGTTTGACCAACTTAGGTGGGTGTTTGGTTCAAGCCACACCTTAGGCAAGCCACATTAGGGTCCCACATTACATACACTCAAAAAGTGTGGCAAGATTCCCTTAGGCTTGCCAACTTGTGGCTCTCATTTTGAAAAACTAACCTTAGGCAAGTGTGGCAACATTATCTCTATGACAAGTGGGCCATAGGGACAATAAAGTGTGGCAAGCCAAAGTGTGGCAAAAACCAAAAACATGCCAACTAAATTGTGGCTGCCAAATTTTGGCTTGGAAAATGGTGGCTAGGGACCAAATAGCCCCTAAATCAGTATTAAAAAAACTAGGGCGCACCTAAAATGTCCAAATCCAAATAAACACGAACTGGAGCTAAATTCAAATATATGGAAATATTGTAGCATCAAGAACTTCTCCCAGAAAAAAAAAGTTGAGTAATATTCAGGGATTGTTTTCACACACACAAAAAGGTTCGTTGGATGTCCTTCGAGCACGACACGGTGACGCGCCGTTCGATCGACCGCGCGGCCGCGGTTCACGCGCTTTGACAGGATTCCGTATCGTGGATGTGGTAACTAATAAAAGCGCTGCCTAAGTCTAATGTTTACGTGTACTAGTACGGTTTTCTTTTAAGTTTAACCAACCCTATATAAAACTAAACTAAGCTCCCATACGTGCACCCATCAATATGCCGCCGCCGTTGCGCATGCCGGCGCCTGCCTGCTCCGACCAACAATTTCTCGCCCATCACCGCTGTGTCGCCGCCAAGCCGAAGGCTCGCCCGCTCACGTTGTCTGCAGTCCCTCCTCGCGATGCCGCCACGCTGCCAAGCAC
Organism: Triticum urartu; assembly: GCF_003073215.2. NCBI lineage: Eukaryota > Viridiplantae > Streptophyta > Magnoliopsida > Poales > Poaceae > Triticum > Triticum urartu. Next base: position 103,279,603 of record NC_053022.1, read on the forward strand.
GCGAGCAGCTAGTGGAGTCGCGTCTATGCACGCAGCGTACGAAGAGGAGGACGAGCGCGTGCTCTAGCACGCCGGTGAGGAGGAACTAGCGTGTCATTGTCGAATCCGCCCACGCGGACACTACGAAAAAATACACTTCTGTGATGATACGTGTTTGTCACAGTAGGTCGCTTTTTTGTCATGCATGTACATCCATGACATATTTATGACAGAATCAAGATAGTCAAACCTGTGCTGTCGTAGAAGTGTTCCATCACATTACCAAAATTATCATCACGGAAGTGTCCACTTCCATGACGATAAATCGCGTGTCACAGAAGTGCTTTCGTCAAGGGTGACCGACACGTGGCATCCACTGTAACGGAACGCCGTTAAGCTATCGGGTCGGGTTTTGGATCCGATAACCCGTTAACAGCCCCGACCAATGGGAAATTTCCACGTGTAAAATTCTTATTGGCCAGACGAAACACGTGTCAGCTCGTCAGTGGGTCAGATAGGCGCCTATGATACGTCGACACGTGGCACGGCCCAACAGAGGCCCATTCATGTGAAAAGGCCGGCCCGTTTGACTTGGTCAAATGCTGGCGGGCCGGCCCATGGAAAGCCTGTTAATGGCCTGTTCGCATATAGCCCATTTACAGCCCGCTAACCCAAGGCCCGTTACGCCCTATCCAAATTAGGCCCAGTAGCGTCATCTGGGCCATCCAATATGATTCCAGCCCGTTTTCACTTCTGGCCCATGTATGGCCCATGACGTCTTTCGGCCCATATGAGGCCCTATGTAACTCTTGGCATATTAACGGCCTGTGGTGAAACTGGCCCGTAATGAACAGTGTATCACTTTACACCCATTAACGGCCCGTGGTGAAACTGGCCCGTAATGAACAGTGTATCACTTTATACCCATTAACGTCCCGTTATTCCGTTGGGCCGTTTCCATCCCATGTTATCTTTCGGCCTTCTCAGAGCCCATTTATTCTTGGGCTCATTTCCAGCATTCTTTTACTTACGACCCGTTACTGTCATTTTCTGCTTGTGGGACAAATTCAGCCCGTGGTTACAGTCGGCCCGTTTGTGGTCCGTTAATACGTTGGGCCGTTTTCATAGCGTCATCAAATACGGCCTATTAACGATGGCCCGTTACGGTCGGCCCATGAACGGACGATTCCAACTCTAGACCATTTACGGCCATAATGCGGCCTGTTATTGGCCCATGTTTGGCCAATCAATCATACAGCCCGTATAAGGCCCATTGATGATACGGCCCGTAGAAGGCCTACTGTTTCTACGGCTCGTAAAAGGCCCACTGTTTCTACGGCCCGTAGGAGGCCCAGTGTCACTACAGTAAATATTAGCCCATGGTTATTGTGGCCTAGTTTTAAAAAATAGGTTATTGCAGCCACTAGTTAACCGCGGAAAAAGAACTGCAATGACTACAAGCAAACAAATAAACAAGACAACAAGGAAATAAATAAGCAAGCAACTAATGCTAGGCTATCACGGCTATTACACATATTACATCCACTGGGCATCAAAGTTCGCCACCAGTGCAAATATAGGGAACAAAGCAGCATATCATATACACTGGCCGTCAAAATTGGCCACGAGTGCAAATAAACGCGGCAGCAAAACAAGAGCATAACTGAAACAACTTCAGAAGAGCTCAAGAAACGTTATCCTGGGTATCTGGCAATAAGCTTAGCAAGCTGATTAGCTTTGTCCTGTTTGGCGCTAAAATCTTCCAACGCTTGCTGTTGCACCAGAAAGTATGCATCTGAATGCTCCAGGGACTTCCGCAGTCCTTCCGCTTCTTGTCGCAGCATAGCCGATCGATGTCTTTCAGCTTGTAGTTGAGACTCAAGAAACCGAACTAATTCAGACAGTGAGTTTGAATAGCTTGTGCAAGCGGTAGTGGCCAGTAACTCCAACAATAAACCAAGATAGGATGTGTCACTATCCTGAACCTTATCTGCGTTACTTCCTTTACCGTTGCTTAATAAGGCACTCTTCCGCAATATTCTGTCAGCATTCTAAAAGAAGAAACAAGCAGACACATAACAAGTTTAGCATGTACTACTATATGAAACTCATTTCGGTGAACCAGTTCATTAGTAAGGTGGACAGGATTAAACTACCAAGTCTTCTATTGCCAAGTACTAGTACATAATAAAAGCATCAAACAAACATATATCTATGTCCTATGGTAGTCATGGAATCTTAAATTAGAACAGTTGTTCTTCAGGTTTAGGCACTTGTTCTACATGAACAGAGTACAGTAAAACACAAGAATATAATACTTAAAAATAGAAAATGAGCTCATAGACCTTACCACATTCTTGGTTCGGGACCAGTACAGAACAAGGCATTCCCAGTCATCGTCCAGTAAATGTGTCTCAGGAGAACGTAAGGGAATTTGATGAGTTTCTTTGCCGGTGAAGTACATTTTCTTCAGGTAATTCCGATACTACCACCAAGCATTCTTGAAGATAGCAGAGGTATTAGCACAGGTTACCTCATCCTGAGTTTCCAAATTGGTCCTTCTCTATAGAGAAAAATGGGAAAATTTGTTGTATTATAACCATCATGGAGGTAGGATGTATGTGACGAAGCAAAGTAATTGCCACAAATAACATTACTTACACATAACTCCTGGACAAACACCTGCAACTGGCCTTTTCCTTCATCTTTAGTATAATATTTCATAGATGGGAAGATACGCACATACGATTTAACAACATCAAATGTGATAGATGCTAAACTACGACTAGCTGGTTGTGCTTCCTCCACGGGAATAGGCGTACTAACTGGTGGAGTTGGGGTTCGCCGTGATAGTACTGGCCCTTTGGGCATTGGATCTGCCTAACTAACTGCTCTTGTTTGGGAGCTCTGTGGTGGAGATGGTGATGTGTCAACAGGAACTGGGTTACTATCGGCTGGGGTTGGGGTTAGATTGGGTGAAGCTGGTTCTCTGTCCATCGTAGTAGGGGTACAATCTGCGAGAGTTTGGGTTATGTGTGGTAGGGCTGGTTCTTGTGCATGTACAACCGGAGTGCTATCTCCACCAAGAGGTAGCACTGTTTTATTTGAAGACCGTGTTTTTAGTCCGCTAGATACTGGCATCACCCGCTCCAATTCAAATGGCTGATAAACAGGAAACATAGTTGAATGTACAAACATTGTATGAGAGACAGATGCAATAGATAGTGTGGAAAAAGAGGGCATGAAATAGTTGACATGTATATTGTTTAACTAAAACGGATAGCATGACATAATTTCACATATATGATGTCTATCTAAACTGGGTAGCATAGCATAACATAATTCAAAGATATGATGAATAACTAAACAGGATCGCATGACATAATTCACCTACGTGTTATCTAAGTAATCAGGATCACATCATTTAATTCTCATATGTGATTTATATGCTAAACAGAGGGCATTCGATATGATGTCTGAACAAAGAACATGGTGTTGAATATTGTGTATATGATGTCTAAATTATGCGATGCAAGACACTGTATGCATGATATGAACAGTATAACCATGCCAAGTTAGAGCATACACCTCAGTGGGGGAATAGGACTGGTCATCTGTCTCTGAATCCATCTCTGAGGAGCTATCGGGACCCAACAAGAGATCTGCTTCGACAGGTAGCACTGTCTGTTCTGAAGGCCTTGTTTTCACTCCATATTTTTCCATCTCCCACCCAAATGGCTGATTCACAGGAAGAGTAGTTTAATGTACAAACATTGTCGACAAATGGAAATGTAGTGAAGAAAAGGAAGGGCAAGATATCATTCAAATATATGATGCCTGGTTAAACAGGATGGCATTACACATTTCACATATATTATGGCTGGCTAAAAGACATGAGACTGCATAATTCCCATATATGATATAGAAACTAAACAGGTGGCATTATAGAACATGTCTAAACTAAGCAGATGACATATATGATGTCAAAATTAGGCACTGCAAGGCAACATATCCATGATATGACTAACATCATCATGCCAAGATAGAGCAAACACCTTGGGGGGGTAAATAGGAGTGGTCAGCGGCGCCCGAATCCGCCTCAGAACAGATATCTTCCTCTGGATTACAATCTGGAGAGGGATGGGGAGGGTTTGCCATTGAACCCACCATGGAGTGATGTCTGCATGACATTGTATTGCCGCGTAAAACACTTCTCTTTTTCTCTACATGTTCAGCATGACTATGTACAATATCTGACATGCATACTAAAAAAATATGGTGAGATTATGTAAGGAGAGCATGCAGAAATTTAGAGTGATGGTAACCACCAGTGGATCGATGTTTTTCCGTTGAACCAAAATAGCCCTAATGGATCGACGTGAATGTATAGTAATAAGTGATGCAACAAGTGTACAACCTCTTTGCCGTAGCCGTGTCGACCTCAACATCATTGGGTTGGTCGTTGAAGCAATTGAGGCAAAGGTGGCTGTCGGAGGTGTGGAGGAAGATCTGAGGAATCTGTAGACGGCATCCAGGGCACTTCTCTATTGTGATGGATCGTTCTGTCATTGGAGCACCTCCGGTGAGCCGTAAGACGTCAAGGCTGAAGCAGCACAAGACAGACATCGTCAATCTCAAGTTGGATTCTAATAGCATCTCTAATAGATGATGTAAAATGGATGTAAAATTAACATCACCAAAAACCACCTGACTACAACATATGAGGTAAAAACTGTTGACTCTGAACTTAACTGTCGAAACTGAAATTTACTATGGAATCTGAATGCTACTGTCGAAACTGAACGCAATGGTAGCAGAGAGGCACTTGACATGTAGTTTAGGGAGGGCCTGTAGTTCATCTTCAACCTGCACCCCCCTAAGCCGCCAGCCACCACCGGCCGAACCGCCGGCCCCAGCACTGCCTCGCCGCCCCGAAACAACTCGCCACCGCCGCCCCAGCCAGCCCTCTAGGCCCCCCGCCCCCACCCTGAACCCTAAGATAGATAGTGGGGTACCTCTCCGGCGAGCCCCCGTCCCCGCTGCGGGTGGTTCTTCCTTAACTCCGGCGAGCCCCCCCCAACCCCTGAAAATCGATTGACCCAAAAGTCGATTCAGTCGACTGAAGTGTGGCTTAATCGGAGCAGAGCAGCAGCACGAGCGAGGGGGAGAGCAGCAGCAGCTAGGCGAGTGAGCGATCGAGCGAGAGCCAGAGCAGCAGCAGATCCGGCTGGTATGGACGCCGCCGCCAAAGGGGCCTCGCACTGGGGGAGAGCCGCCGTGGAGATGTCGCCCGCGGCGCTGGCTTCAAGGTAGCTGCTCCATGGGGGTGCGGGATGGAGTACCGTAGGCGCCGAGAGGTCGAGTTAAGGAGAAGGTGCGATGCGATGAGTGTACAACCTCTTTGGTGGCGCCGAGTAGGCCTCGGCTTCGTCTGAGGAGTCGGTGAGGATGTTGTGGTTCTGGTGGAGCAGGTTAAGGCAGCGATGTGGGGATGGAGCAGCCGCGGTAGACGAGGCGATCGTTAGAGAAGCTCCTTGGAGGTGGAGGACGGGGCGGCTGAACCGGCGGGACGGAGAGATGGACGACGGATCCTCATCCGGGGAGGTGGACGAGGGAGGTCAAGCTGTTGCGCTGGACAACGTAGTCGGGGAAGAGGCTCCGGCTGGGCAGCGGTGACGTGGCGGACGGAGGAGGGTGGGGTTTCGCGGCTGGAGTGAAGAGGTTATGGCGGCCTGGGATTTCCAATGGCGAAAAGGGGGCGATGGGAGGGGATGAAGCATGACTTAGGAACGTGCTTGTCCAAAATGTAGGGTGTGTTACAAAAGTACCCCCCACCGATTTGAACTAGCGGCCCTTTCGGCTCACTGTTAGAAGGGGGATGTTGCATGTCGGGATTTGGCAGCTGGAGGGAGTTTTCACGCGCGTTGTAATTTCGGGATAGCAAGGCGCGGGTTGTGAAGGCGCCAGTTTTGGGAGCACGATATCTGAATTTTCGGAATATAACAAGACGCGGGTTGAATTTTAGGGACAAGCCTAACATGTAGTAATATTGTACTTGTACGTACCAAATTAATTCACACTTCCCTCAACCAAAAAGAAAACAAAAAAATAAACTATTCACACCACACAAAGAGAGAGTCTTGCCCCGTTTTACTATACAAATGCTATTCAACGCTACTCCCTCCTTCCATCTATATAGGGCCTAATGCGTTTTTCGATGCTAATTTTAACCAAATATTAGAGCAATGATATATGACATGCAACTTACACAAAGCACACCGTTAAATTCGTCTGTGAAAGGTTCTTTCAATGATATAATTTTCACATTGTGCATGTCATGTACTATTAATCTTGTCAATAGTCAAAGGCGGTCTTAAAAATCTCATTACGCCCTATATAGATGGAAGGAGGGAGTATGAATCCATGTTATGTCTGATTAAATTTTTTCGCTTGCTGTATAATGCATGTAACCTACTCATACCAACATTTTAGTGAATTCCAAATGTCTATACTACCGCTGCAATTCGAACTAAATTTGAATTCGTTTCTCTATTTCAATAAGAATCTACAATCATGATTGTTGCCAACTTCAACCATCATAGTTTCCTTGCTATCCGCCAGATATAAATCAGACGGCCTATAATGCAGGATGGCGGGCACACCATCATCAACAACTCCTTTTTTATAAGAGTAGAGATAAAACATATTAAATGTAGTATACCATGTTCATAACCACACCATGTGTATCACCGTTATATATATTCACACATCCGTCGGTTTAAAACACTATGATAAATTCTTCAAATATCCGAATTCGCTTTTTATAATGAAGAATATATGATCTCTATTCGTCTTTTACACCCACACAACCCTCTTATCTTTGTAGCTAGTGCTAACTTTCTCTTGTGCATGCACACGCCCGCATCCCTCTCACCCTTCCTCAGCATTCTCTAGCTCCATTGCGCAAATTCGTATTTTCACTTTAGGTCGTTCACCCACGGTGTGTGTAGGCCCCCCAGCTCCTTCTTTACGGCACACATCGATCGATATGCCTCTCTAGCCAGGTGTGCCTAGCACAAACACAAGATTCCCCTCTTCTCTTGTCACCGTCCATGCCTCACTCCCACCACTCTTTTCATTGTTCTCGTACTCGCACACTCCTCCCCCTCGATATAGTATGCCTCTCATACCACCTCCTACATGCATCCCTCTCTCTCTATCCTTCTCCTCATGCCTCATTTGCTTCTAACACACATGCATGTATACCGATCGATCTCCCAACATATACCTAGATCGACTTTAACTACCCCCCATCGATCGACGTACCTCACAAGTTAAGTCTCTCCTTTATTTTACAAAGGGCGATTGACCTTCCTATGTAGTTACATCTGCTTACCACAGCCACATCGTCCCCCCTCATCATTCGTGCATGCCTCCTGACCCGTCTCTCACACGCACGTGCAAAGACAACAAGCAGCCATCTCCTCTCTTATTGATATTGCGGGCGTGCCCTCCGTTTGTCTAGCAAGCCTATCCCACCATTTGTTAGAAGCAACTCCACTACCACCCCCTCCAACTCTCTAGCTCTGTCTCTCTCCCAACCTTATTCATCTCCTGCACATATGCATGGATGTCGATCGATCTCCCTTAATACATGAGGCAGATCGATCTCCTTAATACATGAGGTAGGCCTCTCTCCTCCTCCACACATATACCAGCCATTGTACCTCTATAGTTAATTGGGCCTCCCTCTTCCCCCACCACACACCGATAGTCGAGCGCTGCAGGTAGGTATCCATGCCATAGAGACAAACTGCACATGTCCCATCTCACGTTCCAATAGGCCAGCCACTCTATATCTTTGACGTGGGCACACACAAATTCGATGGCACTCTTTATCGATCGTGCGTGCACACACACACACACATCATCCCTCTCTTCGATTCTATGGACACCTCAAGCCGATGATACCTCCACTCTCTTCTCGTGGATCGCCCCCTCTATATATATATGTTATATCCAGGACTCTATTTCACACACATTGCATATGTTAAATTTTTTTATTGACCCCCCCACACACACACACAAAAAAACTCTCAAGAACCCACACACTATATCTCTCTAGGTTTGTATCTCTCTCACACAACCCCATGTAGGTGGTGTACGTATACAAGAAGAGAATAGGTGCACCTGCACGTACTCACGCTTCGTGCCCAGCCACACCCACGCGGGTACACGGTGGAGCTCATTTCTCCGCAGAAGCTGAATTTGTTTTTGAAACATCAAGTGGCTAGAGACTCGAAAACTTATTTGCCCATTAGTGACTTGTCAGGGCGGTGGATTTTAGTTTGTACGATAATGCTGCATCCACCTAAAGTAACGAAAGTTCTTACGTAAACTTCCTAGTAATTCCCTCTTCGTAGGTGCAACATTACTCCTAACATTTGTAATATCAGTTTGAAACTTGTAATATTGTCGTGTCCTATTCCTGCATTTTCAAAATCCTGTGAATCAAATAGCTCCTGAGTTGGTGATGATGTTGTGCCTCCCATCTTTCACCAATAGCCGTCGGATCTAGATCTGACGCATACAAACCAAGCTTCTCCATTTTTGCAAAAAGATGCCCGCACTTGTTCCCTATTTACAAACAACTCCTTGTCTCGCACAATCTAGGAGTAGAAGGCCGTGGAAAAATCTGGCGTGATGGCCGCTGTCGGAGCCGTCCACCCCCAATCTTGGTGTTCCGTGCAATGCACGGGCATCTACGCACGGGAAATTATGTTGAACAGGGCTAGTTGTAAGCAGGCTAGCTCTACAGCCATGATGATAATTACTACAGATGGTGAGGCCGACTATGGTATGCCAAACATGGCGCCTATACTCAGGTGTCATCTCTGGCGCAGGGTCTTGTCACTTCACTGTGAGGAGTAGCACGTAATAATTTGACCAACGGGTAGTATAGTGCTAGTACTCCTACTACTACATTGGTAGTACTACTACTAGTACTAGCAGCACCATCGTTTGGATTTAGGAGTACTACCACGTCCACCGGCATCAAGGAACGTCTCCAGGTAGTATTGCTTGAGGCCGCCAGGGCGAGGGGCCGCTTGGACAACAGCTTCGTCTCCTTGTTCGATGAGGTCCTCGTCGGTTTCCTCGACAAGTTCACCGTCGTCAAGAAGCTTGCAGACAACTTTGACGTAAGCCTCCAGCCGATGCGCCTAGGCTCTACGATGCCCGTCGCCCTCAAAGGCCACTATGGTAACAACCTCTTTGATGCACTAGTGGCCCTGCGACTGCCCACCGTCGCGCTAGAGAATGTCCACCTCGAGGTCGCGCTCGCCGCGTAGCGCCTGGCGCAGCAAGACACCATCGACATAATCACCCACGTCTACGCGCAAATCGTCCACAAGGACTACTACATGCAAGAGGAGGACGATAGGACGCTGGCCTTCTTGGAGCGTAGGGCAACCTTGGACGGCACTGTTCAGAAGCACGTTAAGCTCGCCGCCAACGCCGCTGCTCCTCACACGTCGGTTGGTGACCCGGCACTCTAGGGCGTGAGGATGTCTTTGAACGTTGATGGATCCATATGTATTTTTATCTTTCCGTCAAATCCATGTAGTAGTATATGATACTACATTAATTATCTTGTCGGATGGCTGAGAAAATAGGAGGGAGAAGAGATGGTTGTAGCACGGACTCCAAGAAAATTGGTGTCGGATGGGACTCGTGTGGGTGGCGTGTGTCGTACTGCTAGACGTGAGTGCTACTGAGTTATGGCCCATGACACCCCATTATATCGAGGTACGTAGAACAAATTTCTTGTAGTCCGTGCTCAGCCCTCCTCTATCTCTCTTCTCAGCCAGCCAGCGGACGCACGGAGCCCATCTTCTGTTTTCTCACATGTGGCCCCACATGTCAGTGAAAACACAAGAGGACCCACTGAACCTGCACATCCTTCACCTCGACGTGCTGGTGATGAAAAACAAATCCAATAAAGATCTTCGGTGGCCGCTTTTGGAGTTACTCAAGAGTAGTAAGATTCTATTTACAGTTTAACCCAAGATGCACATCTCGTGGCTTCAACTACCACTCTATTTTCTTTCATGACACGACCTGGATGTTGGATGTCCCACGTGTCGGCAAAAGGAGGAAGAACCCGACCAAATCTTCGGTTCTGCTTTCGGATTAGACTAGTTGTGCTAACTTAAAATTTTTATTGTGTACTCCCTCCGTTCCAAAATACTTGACTTCCATTTGTCCAAAAATGGATCTACCTATATACTAAGACATGTCTAGATACATATATATTTTGACAAATAGAAGGCATGTATTGTGCAACGGAGGGAGTAGAATGGATGCAAGTTTTTGTATTGGGAAGAAGAGTACATCCATATATTGATAGAGCGCAATTTAGTAGATGTTCTATCACTTTTAGCTAGCACAGACGCAAGATCGAGCCTCCGCAGATCAACAATGAATGCATCGAGAAGGCACTAATCCAACTTACAGGACTAGTAAAATGTATTCTTGTGGTTCTTGTTTTCTTTGGTCTTGCTTTTCTAGTCAAAATTATCGTTGGAGTCCGTGGAAAACGGAGGTGCGTTTGGGGTCGTGCATTGGAGTTGGCCTTACAAGTGGGACCGCAGTTAAGGAAACCGACTATCGGCAAACCCCCACCTCGCCCGCCGCGCGATGGCTGAAGTTAGAGAAACGACAAGGTTGAAGAGATTGCTCTAGCACGGACTCCAAGAAATAATATGGTGTCAGATGGATTTCGTGGTGGTGGCGTGTGCCGTACTCCTGGACGTGAATGCTTGTTCTGGCCCATGCCACCCTACTACTCCTACTACTCACTCCTACTAGTATATAGTATAGTAGTATCGAGGATTCGAGGTGCTGGTTACGTACAACGAACACATTAACATATGGCTACAGTAAAAAAACCGCCCGACACGCGAAGCATGTGAAGCTAGTACAAATTTAGAGAAGTGACTCGAAAGCCATTCATAAATTTAGTAAGTTTATCACGGGCATATAATTTTATTACACACAATAGGTCATCAACCCACATCGACAATGAGGATACATTATAAATACTAAAGTTTTCACCACACAACAAATAACAAGCCATGAAATGAACTTCAACTCAACCATTCTGCGGCGTTGGAAACGCTTGCTTTGAACCACAACTGATTCTCTGGGACGGGCCATCTATTGTCGATCTGGAGACCAACGCAGGACCGATCATCCAGGCTGAAGCGGCCTACTATATCAGTACGAGGGTAGGGAACCACCCAAATGTCCGAGGTATAGACACAGTTGCTTCTAATAAATGTGTTAACAGCAGTTGGATCGCCTTTCACCATCATCGGATAGTTTTGTCCAAGGAAGAGCGAGTTTTCTCCAAGACTATCAATTCTATGTCAGGGAGAAGGAGTTGGCGCTAGCACACTAGTATCCATCCCGAATACCATGCAATGGGTGTTGGAATAGATCCGGAGAGTGCGACCATAGGAGACACCTGCTTCCTTACCAGTAACATCATCAGTGGGTTGTATACACACAAGAAGAGGTGGTCCATCGGAATTAGTTGCCAGGCGCTGCTCGTCCTCATGCTCGTGATCATCACCATCGTCATCTCCCCCTTGGTTATAAAAATTTTCAAGTATAGGTGGTGGGATGTTCACAGGACCTTGGAAACACAAGAAGAAGGTTAATTAGTAAAGGGAAACTTGCTAATCCACATGCATGGGGATGAAACAATTATAATTACGGTGGAAGACAAACGGACCGAAACTACTAGGATGCCATGCAAAAACAGTGCCACGAGTGGTGGCAGCAAACACAAGGCCCTCGTATTGAATTGCATCACAGTACTCATCTGTGTATAGAAACTGATTTTTGAGCAATATCCATTGAGTCGAACCACGAAGGACGGCAACAAGCTTGTCAAAGATAGCAACAACTTGATAGTTGTTGTAATTCCAAGAGCGGTTGGGAACTCGACAAATTGCTATCTTCCATAGAAGACAGTCACCATGATCGTATTTGAATGTGCGTACATTACCGGTGTGCTCAACCTCTGGGCAGTGTGCTCAGATTTTTGGAAGTGCAACCCGGTGACGAGTGTACACATTCACAAGTTCCCACTCGTAGTTGGACCCGATGTAAACAACCCAATCTCCATTTGCGCCCGCCCAAGCCTTGCCCTCGAGAGATGGCATCTTAACATCATACGTATCATTATCAAGCGGCATCAACTGGCACAGGGCGAGGCCTCTGTCGTGCCGGTGCCAGTCATCAGGGTCACAACGAAGAAAATAGGGGAGATCAAACCGCTCCTTGACTCTTGGGTTCTTTGTAATGATGTTATTAGTTGAGTCGAGAATGGGCTTGAACGAACCTGCCATGCTACCCGAGGTGATGACGTTGCACCGATCAATGAGTTCCTCCACCACGTCATGTTTCAGATCGGGGCAAGAATAACGGGGTCGTTTCCGGCCTGTTCCCTCCATGGAGAAGACGATCGAACAATGGCAGAAGAAAGGGTGAAGGGCTGAAGGAAAATCAAGGAGGGAGAGGAAGAGCGTGCGACAGCAGTTCCAAATCGAGAGGGAAAGGCGAAGAGTCGGTGGACGGTTGCGAGTTTGCCACGGTTCATGAAGAGGCGCCCTGGCCTACACGTCCGTTCGGAAATACTCCTACTACTCGCTGTCATCTCAATGATATGTTGGAACGGGACCACATGTCAACGAAACATGGTGTGTAATTTCTCGTGAAAAATTCGATCTGGGCGCGTTGGCCCGAGGTGCCACATTAGTTATCGGCCTTTATTTTTTTAATGGCGTGCCGATCAGTTTTGAAGCACGACTAACTGGTACTGTATGTGGAGAGGATGACAGCAGGGACCCGCCAAGGTCATGGCAGTACGCAAGCAAGTGCCTCCTTATTTCAAGCCAATAAAAAAATGGCTCCTCCTAGTGGATTTCTGACATATGGGTCCCATGCCATTGTCAACGTAGTCAATAAATGAGAGAATTGCACAACGAGCGGCTGACACCAGGGACCCAGCAGCTCGCCCAGTTATTTTTGTTTGGGGTTAATTTGATAAATGCCACTCCAAATCTGGTGTATCCGAGAAATGCCACTACAATTTCCAAACTTTGAAAAATGCCATTTCATGCCATTTCTAGTGGCATTTTTCGAAGTCTGGAGTGGCATTTTTCAAAGTTTGCAAACTACAGTGGCATTTTTCAAAGTTTGCAAAAATTGCAGTGGCATTTTTCAAAGTTTGGAAATTGCAGTGGCATTTTTATGAATCGGCATAATTGGAGTGGCATTTATCTAATTTGTTTTTGAGACGGGAGCAGGGTGTCAACTGGGCTGTGCGGGACACTCTGGCCTGTCTAGACAGCCTTTTCTTTTATGTTTACCACACACCAGCCCAGTAGTTTTTTTCTTTTTGAAAATGGCTAGCCCAGTTCTTTTGTGATTTGTCAAGTAAGTCGCTTTATCAGGCCTGCTGGGCTGCAAATCTTTCAAGACGAGGAGAGCTTCATTTGGCTGGCCGAGAAAATGGCCTATCAGTAATGTGGAATGGGCTGTACATTTTTAAAACATATCAAACCAGCAATTATTTTCAAATATCTTTTTTTCATTTCGAGATTTTAAATTGCATTGATTTTTATGCGCGGACAATTTATTGTATTTTATATTGATATACATTTATTTTAAAATCAGTCTGAATGTGACTCGAAATTTCGGGATTAAAAACAGTTCAGTCCGCACCGACATATGCAAAATTTTGTATAATTCTTTAACCGTGGCCACAAATATGGGCTGTAATGCTAACATAAAGAATATGGGCTCCAAAAAAACCCGTAAGAATTAGCAAATGGGCTGTAAATTATTTGAAATAATGGCAGATGGGATGTATGTTGTTTTCCACAGATTTGAGGCTTTCCACAAACGGCCTGTATACTGTTGGATGTCCATCCAACGACCGTCGTGCTTCTTCAATCTCTGCTCTTCCTGCTCCAGCCGCTCAAACAAGCGCCGGCGGGACTGCCTGCTCCCTCCTCCCCTGCAGTTGATTTATCAGCCATTTGCAAAGATATTTCAGTAGATGTCAGCTTATTCAAGTCAAGTCTACGATATAAAGAGAGAGGCATAACACTAACACCGGCTCCAAGATCACATAAAGCAGTTTTAATATAATTTCTTTTAATGGAGCAAGGTATAGTAGGTACTCCGGGGTCTCCAAGTTTCTTTGGTATTCCACCCTTAAAAGTATAATTAGCAAGCATGGTGGAAATTTCAGCTTCCGGTATCTTTCTTTTATTAGTAATGATATCCTTCATATATTTAGCATAAGGATTTGTTTTGAGCACATCAGTTAATCTCATACGCAAAATGATAGGCCTAATCATTTCAGCAAATCGCTCAAAATCCTCGTCATCCTTTTTCTTGGATGGTTTCGGAGGAAAGGGCATGGGTTTCTGAACCCAAGGTTCCCTTTCTTTACCAAGTTTCCTAGCAACAAAGTCTCTTTTATCATAACGTTGATTCGTTGATTGTGGGTTATCAAGATCAACAGCAGGTTCAATTTCTACATCATTATCATTACTAGGTTTAGCATCATCATGAACATCATCATTAATATTTTTACTAGGTTCATGTTCATTACCAGATTGTGTTTCAGCATCAGACATAGATATATCATTTGGATTATTAGGTGGTTCAGCAATAGGTTCACTAGAAGTTTGCACAGTTCTATCATTTTTCTTCTTCTACTTTTTAGAAGAACTAGGAACATCAATATTATTTCTTTGAGAATCTTGCTCGATTCTCTTAGGGTGGCCTTCAGGATACAAAGGTTCCTGAGTCATTCTACCAGTTCTAGTGGCCACTCTAACAGCATAATCATTTTTCTTACTATTCATTTCATTAAGCACTTCTTTTTGAGCCTTAAGTACTTGTTCTACTTGAGTGGTAACCATAGAAGCATGTTTGCTAACAAGTTTAAGTTCACCTTTAATATTAGCCATATAATCACCCAAGTATTTAAGCATATCGGAATCATATTTCAATTGTCTACCAAAATAAGCATTGAAATTTTCTTGTTTAACAATAAAATTATCAAACTCATCAAAGCATTGCCTAGCAGGCTTATAGTGAGGGATATCACCTTCATCAAATCTATAGAGAGAATTTACCTTTACTACCTGTGTCGGGATATCGGAATCAGGAGGTTCTTCAATAAATAAAGAATTGAGATCATATGTTTCTTCAACAGGCGGTGAATTAAGACCATGTATTTCTTCAATAGGAGATAAATTCTTAACATCTTCAGCTTTAATACCTTTTTCTTTCATAGATTTCTTTGCCTCTTGCATATCTTCGGGACTGAGGAATAGGACACCTCTCTTCTTCGGAGTTGGTTTAGGAATAGACTCAGTAATTGGAGCAGGAGCTGGCTCAGGAGGTGCCCAATTATTTTCATTTGTCAACATATTATTCAATAGAATTTCAGCTTCATCCGGTGTTCTTTCCCTGAAAAGAGAACCAGCACAACTATCCAGGTAATCTCTGGAAGCATCGGTTAGTCCATTATAAAAGATATCAACTATTTCGGGTTTCTTAAGAGGATGATCAGGCAAAGCATTAAGTAACTTGAGAAGCCTCCCCCAAGCTTGTGGGAGACTCTCTTCTTTAATTTGCACGAAGTTGTATATTTCCCTCAAAGCAGCTTGTTTCTTATGAGCAGGGAAATATTTAGCAGAGAAGTAATAAATCATATCCTGGGGACTACGCACACAACCAGGATCAAGAGAATTAAACCATATCTTAGCATCACCCTTTAATGAGAACGGAAATATTTTGAGTATATAAAAGTAACGCGATCTCTCATCATTAGTAAACAGGGAAGCTATATCATTTAATTTAGTAAGATGTGCCACAACAGTTTCAGATTCATAGCCATAAAATGGATCAGATTCAACCAAAGTAATTATATCAGGATCAATAGAGAATTCATAATCCTTATCAGGAACACATATAGGTGAAGTAGCAAAAGCAAGGTCGGGTTTCATTTTATCTCTAAGTGATTCTTTGTTCCATTTAATTAATAACCTCTTAAGCTCATGTCTATCTTTGCAAGCTAAAATAGCGGCAGAAGATTCCATATCAAAAAGATAGCCCTCAGGAATAACAGGCATATTTTCATCATCGTATTCAGATTCAATAATTTCTTTTTCTCTAGCCCTAGCAATTTGTTCATCAAGAAATTCACTAAGGGGCACAGTAGTATCAGGCATAGAAGCAATTTCATCATAAGTATCATGCATAGCAGAAGTGGCATCATCAATAACATGCGACATATCAGAACGAATAGCAGAAGCAGATGTAGGTGTCGCAAACTTACTCATAACAGAAGATGAATCAAGTGAAGAGCTAGATGGCAGTTCCTTACCTCCCCTCGTAGTTGAGGGATAGATCTTGGTTTTTGGATCTCTCAAGTTCTTCATAGTGTCCAGCAGATATAAATCCCAAGTGACTCAAAGAATAGAGCTATGCTCCCCAGCAATGGTGCTAGAAATTTGTCTTGATAACCCACAAATATAGGGGATCGCAACAGCTTTTGAGGGTAGAGTATTCAACCCAAATTTGTTGATTCGACACAAGGGGAGCCAAAGAATATTCTCAAGTTTTTCCATTGAACCAAAATAGCCCTAATGGATCGACGTGAATGTATAGTAATAAGTGATGCAACAAGTGTACAACCTCTTTGCCGTAGCCGTGTCGACCTCAGCATCATTGGGTTGGTCGCTGAAGCAGTTGAGGCAGAGGTGGCTGTCGGAGGCGTGGACGAAGATCTGAGGAATCTGTCGACGGCATCCAGGGCACTGCTCTGTTGTGATGGATCGTTCTGTCGTTGGAGCAGCTCCGGTGAGCCGTAAGACGTCAAGGCTGAAGCAGCACAAGACAAACATCATCAATCTCAAGTGGGATTCTAATAGCATCTCTTATAGATGATGTAAAATGGATGTAAAATTAACATCACCAAAAACCACCTGACTACAACAGATGAGGTAAAAACTGTTGACTCTAAACTTAACTGTCGAAACTGAAATTTACTATGGAATCTGAATGCTACTGTCGAAACTGAACGCAATGGTAGCAGAGAGGCACTTGACATGTAGTTTAGGGAGGGCCTGTAGTTGATCTTCAACCTGCACCCCCCTGAGCCGCCAGCCACCACCGGCCAAACCGCCGGCCCCAGCGCCACCTCGCCACCCCGAAACAACTCGCCACCGCCGCCCCGGCCAGCCCTCTAGGCCCCCCACCCTGAACCCTAAGATAGATAGTGGGGTACCTCTCCGGCGAGCCCCCGTCCCCGCTGCGGGTGGTTCTTCCTTAACTCCGGCGAGCCCCCCAACCACTGAAAATCGACTGACCCAAAAGTCGATTCAGTCGACTGAAGTGTGGCTTAATCGGAGCAGAGCGGCAGCACGAGCGAGGGGGAGAGCAGCAGCAGCAGATGGGCGAGCGAGTGGTCAAGCGAGAGCCGGAACAGCAGCAGCAGATCCGGCTGGTATGGACGCCGCCGCCGAAGGGGCCTCGCACTGGGGGAGAGCCGCCGTGGAGATGTCGCCCGCGGCGCTGGCTTCAAGGTAGCCGCTCCATGGGGGTGCGGGATAGAGCACCGTCAGCGCCGGGGGGTCGAGTTAAGGAGAAGGTGCGATGCGATGAGTGTACAACCTCTTTGGTGGCGCCGAGTAGGCCTCGGCTTCGTCCGAGGAGTCGGTGAGGATGCTGCGGTTCCGGTGGAGCAGGTTAAGGCGGCGCTGTGGGGATGGAGCAGCCGCGATAGACGAGGCGATCGCCGGAGCAGCTCCTTGCAGGTGGAGGATGGGGCAGCTGAACCGGCGGGACGGCGAGATGGACGACGGATCCTCATCCGGGAAGGTGGACGAGGGACGTCGAGCTGTTGCGGTGGACGACGTCGTCGGGGAAGAGGCTCCGGCTGCGCAGTGGTGATGTGGCGGACGGAGGAGGGTGGGGTTTCGCGGCTGGAGCGGAGAGGTTATGGCAGCCTGGGATTTCGAATGGCGAAAAGGGGGTGATGGGAGGGGTGTAGCATGACTTAGGAACGCGCTTGTCCAAAATGTAGGGTGTGTTACAAAAGTACCCCCCCCCCCACCGATTGGAACTAGCGGCGCTTTTGGCAAAGGGTTAGAAGGGGGATTTCGTGTGTCGGGATTTGGCAGCTGGAGGGAGTTTTCGCACGCGTTGTAATTTCAGGATAGCAAGGCACGGGTTGTGATGGCGCCAGTTTTGGGAGCACGATATCTGAATTTTCGGGATATTACAAGACGCGGGTTGAATTTCAGGGACAAGCCTAACGTGTCGTAATATTGTACTTGTACGTACCAAATCAATTCGCACTTCCCTCAACCAAAAAGAAAACGAAAAAAATAAAACTATTCACACCACACGAAGAGAGAGTCTTGCCCCGTTTTACTATACAAATGCTATTCAAAGCTATTCCCTCCTTCCATCTATATAGGGCCTAATGCGTTTTTCGATGCTAACTTTGACCAAATATTAGAGCAATGATATATGACATGCAACTTACACAAAGCACACCGTTAAATTCATCTGTGAAAGGTTCTTTCAATGATATAATTTTCACATTGTGCATGTCATGTACTATTAATCTTGTCAATAGTCAAAGGCGGTCTTAAAAATCTCATTACGCCCTATGTAGATGGAAGGAGGGAGTATGAATCCATGTTATGTCTGATTAAATTTTTTCGCTTGCTGTATAATGCATGTAACCTACTCATACCAATATTTTAGTGCATTCCAAATGTCTATACTACCGCTGCAATTCGAACTAAATTTGAATTCGTTTCTCTATTTCAATAAGAATCTACAATCATGATTGTTGCCAACTTCAACCATCAAAGTTTCCTTGCTATCCGCTAGATATAAATCAGACGGCCTATAATGCAGGATGGCAGGCACACCATCATCAACAACTCCGTTTTTTATTTGAGTAGAGATAAAATATATTAAATGTAGTATACCATGTTCATAACCACACCATGTTTATCACCGTTATATATATTCACACATCCGTCGGTTTTAAACACTATGATAAATTCTTCAAATATACGAATTCGCTTTTTACAATGAAGTATATATGATCTCTATTCGTCTTTTACACCCACACAACCCTCTTATCTTTGTAGCTAGCGCTAACTTTCTATTGTGCATGCACACGCCCGCATCCCTCTCACCCTCCCTCAGCATTCTCTAGCTCCATCGCGCAAATTCGTGTTTTCACTTTAGGTCATTCACCCACGGTGTGTGTAGGCCCCCAGCTCCTTCTTTACGGCACACATCGATCGATATGCCTCTCTAGCCACGTGTGCCTAGCACAAACACAAGCTTCCCCTCTTCTCTTGTCACCGTCCATGCCTCACTCCCACCACTCTTTTCATCGTTCTCGTACTCGCACACTCCTCCCCCTCGATATAGTATGCCTCTCGTACCACCTCCTACATGCATCCCACTCTCTCTATCCTTCTCCTCGTGCCTCATTTGCTTCTAAAACACACATGCATGTATACCGATCGATCTCCCAACATATACCTAGATCGACTTTAACTACCCCCCCCCATCGATCGAAGTACCTCACAAGTTATGTCTCTCCTTTCTCTTACAAAGGGTGATTTGATCTTCCTATGTAGTTACATCTGCTTACCACAGCCACATCGTCCCCCTCATCATTCGTGCATGCCTCCTGACCCGTCTCTCACACACACGTGCATAGACAACAAGCAGCCATCTGCTCTCTTATTGATATTGCGGGCGTGCCCTCCGTTTGTCTAGCAAGCCTATCCCAACATTTGTTAGAAGCAACTCCACTACCACCCCCTCCAACACGCTAGCTCTGTCTCTCTCCCAACTTTATCCATCTCCTGCACATATGCATGGATGCCGATCGATCTCCCTTTATACAAGAGGCAGATCGATCTCCTTAATACATGAGGTAGGCCTCTCTCCTCGGAACACATATACCAGCCATTGTACCTCTATAGCTAACTGTGCCTCCCTCTTCCCCCACCACACACCGATAGTCGAGCGCTGTAGGTAGGTATCCATGCCACAGAGACAAACTTCACATGTCCCATCTCACATTCCAGTAGGCCAGCCACTCTATATCTTTGACGTGGGCACACACAAATTCGATGGCACTCTTTATCGATCACGCGCGCGCACACACACACACATCATCCCTCTCTTCGATTCTATAGACACCTCAAGCCGATGATACCTCCACTCTCTTCTCGTGGATCGCCCCCTCTATATATATGTTATATCCAGGACTCTATTTCACACACATTGCATATGTTAAATTTTTTGATTAACCCCCCCCCAAAAAAAACTCTCAAGAACCCACACACTATCTCTCTAGGTTTGTATCTCTCTCACACAACCCCATGTAGGTGGTGTACGTATACAAGAAGAGAATAGGTGCACCGTGCACGTACTCACGCTTCGTGCCCAGCCACACCCGCGCGGGTACACGGTGGAGCTCATTTCTTTACTAAATGGCAGCCCACGTGCGATTTTGAACGCCTGTAGCGGTTGTTTACCTAGGGAGGTCGTGTACCACACATGCACGAAACAAAGTTCGACTTGACGCGTTGCCACGTTATTTTTAAATAAAGTTATAGCGCTCAATGGCACGTACACAGAATATAAAACAATTTTTATGGAGGAAAAGGTAGTCCGCTCTTCAGAGTATCTCACACAAGGCTCCGGTGGCCTCTCTCTCTCTCTCACCGTTGGTCACTGATCCGGCCGCATCCCGTCCGCCGGGGGAAAGGGAGTGCGGTGGCCTCTCTCTCTCTCTCACCGTTGGTCACAGATCCGGCCGCATCCCGTCTGCCGGGGGAAAGGGAGTGCGGTGGCCTCTCTCTCTCACCGTTGGTCACTGATTCGGCCGCATCCCGTCCGCCGGGGGAAAGGAAGGAAGTGCATCGTTTCTCCGTTCAACGGCGCCGAGGCAGCATGTCCCGATCTGCGGCACACGCTGTTCTCTCTGACCAAGCTCCGGCGCGGCAGGGCCTACGCCACCTGCTCGCAGATTCTGCCCGCCGCCGCTCACCTAGTTACATCCCGACGACCTCCAGGTATCCCCTCCGGCCTTGCTCCACTGCCCGTTTTCCCACATCGCTGCATGTGGATCTTCCATAGTTCTTTGCCCAAAACGTAGCTCATCCGGTGTACTTTCCATATTGCATTCTCGTCCTCACACCATTTTAGACAAACACAACCGTGTTGTTATCTTCCCTTAGGACAAGGAATATACTTCTTTTTTTTCGTCGCATGTGTCATCAACTGTTATTGGCCAGTAATTGTTTCCTTTCTACCTCTTTTTTGCAAACAGGGCTATCCATTTCACCTCGTTGCTATTGCGACCTTTTGGTGAACTGTACAAATCACTTTTTTCTTAAGAGTGTTTTGTGCAGTTGTACTAAAATGTCACATGGGCAACGTCTCTGCATTTCAGTGCAACTGCACAAAGGGAGATTGGTTTTGCTCTATCCTCCTCATCCAACTCCGAGCCTAATCTTCTCCAACTAGTTAGTCTTAAGAGAGACCGCAAAGGTGACCGGCTTCTATTTGTGTGTTTATTGTTTCATCAGCAGTCCTCTATTATCGTAATCACACTTGATATCTTTGGAACAGGGACGCTCAGCTCTATTTTAGTGGAACTGCACAAAATGATCGGAATGTTGCATGCTCCAGACAGCTACTTTTTACCCAACATGCCTTGTTGATTTAGACAGAGCTGTGGGGACGTTGCTGCCAATGAAAGCATGGATCAATTTTAATTTAACACCTTCTCAAAACTTTGTCTTCAGTTGTGATGTAATTATTAGCTCTGATCTGCTAATAATTGACATGCATTGACAAGGAAGTTAGTTTTTTATTGTTTCCAAAAGAGCATCGATGGCAAGACACGCGAAACAAAAGCTGAAAGCTCAGACCATTGTACAATTTCATGTTGCTGGAAAATTATTTGTATAGTACGTCAATTATGTAAACAAATGATGGAAGCTTGATAGCATTGCCAGAAGCCTCTTCATCATCCGGGTCCATGTGCCATGCACGAAATTATACTCCTTCGTTCCTAAATATTTGTCTTTTTACAAATTTCAAACGGGCATATTTTAGAGTGTAGATTCACTCATTTTGCTTTGTATGTGTACTCCCTCCGTTCCTAAATATTCTATTCGTCTTAGCTGAGATTTCAACATATTTTAGAAAGACAAATACTCCGGAGTATATTTAAGAACCGAGGGGGTAGTGCACAACTGCATGGGAGACTCAGCCCGGTCGTTGCGCCACATTAATAGTGAGTAATGGGCAGTCAAATCATAAGCCCCACCTTTCCCACTGTAAGTTGCTCTGAAGAGGCAACCATCAATACGCTCTTCTTTGAATCCGCTCATATACTCCATCCGTCACTATTTATACAGCGCGCTTTAGAAAAAAGAAAAAAATCTGTGGGACCAAGGCGACTAGCGATCGGCCTCAAAAATAGCATTGGTAGTTATAACACGGCGTCTATTACTAGAGGGAATAATGCGTACACACATGCATGCAGTGCTTCCACCCCGGGTACACACATGCATGCACTCCGTAGTAGTACAGTACATGGAGAGAAAATTGTGGACTTGATTGCAGTTACCACGCCCTAATTAATTGAGCATTAAACCAAACGCGTCTAAAGTCTCTCTAGTGGTGGAAATGCATTGAGAGAAATGCATCATAATGAAGCGCGCCCTGTAAACTGTGACGGAGGGTGGAGTAGTATGAAGGTGCAAAACCAAGTACGCGTACTAGTACTGCGCTTGGCTCTTCACCCCTTCGTGAAGTCGAACAATGATGGTACTCCACATGTTGGGTACTATAGTGTATGCCTCTGACAATCTGACACCGAATGGACTGATGCATGCCCACTGAGGGTAGGTTGCATTAGTCAAAAGGCGTAAGCGAGCTTCACCTTGTCCTGCAAGCTTCTCCTCGTCTTGCGAGTTGACGGGACACACCCAAAAGTAGTGCTAGTCCATACTCCCTCCTTTCCGGTTAATATGGCTTAATATTTTTTGCGGATAAATGAGAGAGCTTTATTCATATATAAGCATTCTTAGGACGATCAGCCAAGACACTGGTCACTAGGAAGCCAAAAAAGGAAGTAGGAAGCGAGGTGTTTCATCAAGCCAGCTCTCGGCCACATTCAAAGTGCAGCAAGCACGGTTCACACGAAGATGCGCCGCAAGGTTTGCTGACCTGTTTACATGCTAAATAACAAAAAAAGAGGAAATATTACTGAGCGCTACTATTTGAAACAGGATATGAGCCAGAATTAAGCGAGAATTGTGGCGAGTGTTCCATGCAATCAACTTCCATTATCACATGCGAGAACCCTCGAAGAGAACCAAATGTGTTGAAGATTGCTTTATCACATTTTAAAATTATAATAAGAGTGCAGACGCTCTTCCATCCGGTTCCTAGTAGTATAGTGTAGTATGCTTCTGGCAATCTGACACCGAATTAACTGTTGCACGTCCACCGCCTGAGCGAGGGAGAACTTGCATTAGTCAAAAGTTTCTCCTTATCCTGCGAGCCACCACGCGCAAGCTTCTCCCGTCCTGCAACCTTCTCCTCATTCGGCAAGTTGACGGGACACAGCAAAGTAATGCTAGTCCATGCTGCCTCCTCTCCAGTTAACATGGCTTAATTTCAAACAAGATAAATACACTGTCTGTCAGTGTATATTTGTAAAAATACGGTCAGTGGACTTCATAATACGCTCACTGCGCTCAATATATATATATATATATTCCGGTGTTCATACGGTCACTAGCTCACCCTGACTGAGTATGTGTGTGCATGCACGTGTAGGTTGAGCACTTGAGCGTCACCGTGTGTGTTCCTCGTGTGCTCGGGCATGCATGCATTAGGGAGTTGCGCGCATTTTGCGTCCATGTGTATGTGTGACTGTTGCATACACGTAGGGGGGGTACGTGTAGGGGCCACTAAGGAGTAGTCAAATCACACAGTAAGTTAGTCGGAAGAAGCAACCATCATTTCACTCTTGAATGACACGTACGCAATATAAAATGGTTGATATGGAGAGAAAAAGAAAACCACTATATATACACTAGCAGGAGCCTAAGCTACAAGCCTGCTTGCTTAGGTTGCTCTCTTCACAAGCATAGAACGACGGGCCTGATCCCGCAGCTGGGGGAAGGGAACAATGTTCTGCGTAGACGCGGTCGACATCGGCGAGGTAGAAAACCCATAGTCGGTGCGTCCCAATCGGGGGTCACTGCGGTATGGGCCGATGCCGCGTCCCAACCGCCCTTCTAGCTACAGCCCGACGTCCCAGGTAGTCCATCTTCCTTTTGGAGCCGGCTTGCTCCACTGCCGTAGCTCCATCGCCATGTCGATCTTTCTCTACTTCTACCGGCTTCTACTTGTGATGAGTTTATGTCTCATGAACTAGTGCCAGTACTATTATTCTAATCACACTTCTTCAATATCTTTGCCATCAGGGATGCTCAGGTTGATTTTAGTGGAACTGCACAATAGCATCGTATGATCCGAGGGTGCCAGCCGTGTTTCCTTCGACAGGTTCTACCTGGCCAGGAAATTAAATCATGTTTAGGGTTTAGGGTTTAAGTCGTAGTGACCCCATCAGTAGTTTTTCTTTCATACACGCTCTCACAACTTTTTTCTTTAGTTGTGAAGTAAATCTTGGCTATGATCTGTGAATCATTGAGATGCATCAGCATGCGTGTTATTTTTCCTTTGTATTTGATGGAATGTTGTAACTAGGCAACCTTGGAATAGGAATGAAAATGGAGTGGAAAAGTTTCCATTTTTCCAGAGGAAAAATGGAAATGGAGAGAAACCAACGTTTCGTTTCGTTGAATCGCGCCATTGAGCAAAACCAACATTTAAATCACATCCGTCGTGTTCGTGTCTCACACGGTCGCTCAGCATGCCACTCACCACAAACCGAGTAGTATACCATAACTTTCCCACCTGCTTGTCGATGGACCGCGCCATGGAGTACTAGCACTATTGGAAGAGATTGACGAGTTGGGGGAGGACAGCTAGCTGTAGCACGGACTCCCAAGAACTTTTGACATGCATGTTGTAGCCGGCTATTGCGACCTTTGAACGCGGAGTAGCCGCGTGCACCCGGAAGCGGCGCGGGCGACGCTCTCTCGGCCGGCACGCCGCTTCAATGCCGGCGCCAGTGAGAGGTCGCATCCGCTCTGGTCGGGCATGAACGCGGCACTGACCGTTTCAGGCGGGAAGCACGCGCGGATGATGAAGAGGGTTCGGGTTGGTCAGGACCGGTCGTGGCAGCGGTCCGGACGTGCGCGAACAAGAGATGATGTACGTTAATATTGCTGCGTATATAATTAACAACATAAATAATGTGCCAGTTGGACAAATATGATTGGAGATGGAGATGGAAATGGAATTTTACGTGAACACGGATATGCATGTCTATTTCTATGTGTGTGTGCGCGACGACTCTCGCGACCTGGAAGCGGGGGCGTGTTTTTGATCGAGTTTTCTTTCTTGGTACGTTAGAAAATCAGTTTGTCTAATTCACATCTAGATGTTATTTAAGGATATCACATCTAAGCTCCCACAAGTATATAATGTAGCAACAAGAAACAAAAAAACTAGGAAAAGACCACAAACAAAGTGGACATCAACTTATATGTGACATAACTATGTCACATCTAGATGTGTCCTAGACAGACCCTTAAAAAATTGTCCGCCAGTTTTCGTTTCTTTTTTCCGGGAACGCGCGTATTCTATTTAAAACCACTGCTATGGAGAGATTTTTTTTTACTCCATTATAGCCTCTTGTTTGATAGAGTTTCTCGCGTCTCGCTCTCTCACCCTCTCCATATCAAAACAAGATGATAGTGTCCACTCTATCTCTCTCCTCATCGGTGGTCACAGATCCAGCCGAATCCCGTCCGCTGCGGGAGGTGAGGAGGTGCAGCATTGACATTGTCGCCGTCGGCGACGGAGGAAGCCGATGAGCACCGTCCTCTCAGAGCCGGCGTTGGTGCGGACGAAGATCCTCCGCGCCCTTGTTCGCTGCCGTCGTCTGGGCAGATCCCGCCCGCCCGCCTAAACGACATCTCGCCCACCTGAGGTATAAGTTCTCGTACTTGTCCCACTAAGTAGTGAAAAAAAATGGGACCAACACAGACATGATGCTTGTTGCTTTGTTACAACAAATTCAGCATCACCCCCTTTATAAGCAAGTAATTGATGCCACTCTCAAAATTAACTACTAAATCTTATTTCAAAACTGCAACACTTGTTAGGGATTGGCGGGATTACCATTTTTGTGGCCGCATGTTTCATCCTCCTTTATTAGCCAGTAATTGATTCCTTTTTTGCCTCTGTTTAAAGAGGGATATCTATTCAACTTGTTGCTATTGCGACATTTTGCTTCGTTACGCGGAACACTTTGCTTGATTTCAGTGCAACTGCACAAAACAAGATTGGATTTCCTATTCGTGTTGGCAGATTCGTATTTTATCGTTGTTGGTGTCATGAAAGGTCAGTACAGGCCTTCATCCACATGATGGTGCAGTGTGCTTTGAGATGTTGTGCTACTTGTATTGATACTGTTTTAAATAAATGTTGAATTGAAGCTATTGTATTGTTGTCTTTTCCCATTAAGTAGTGAACAAAAATGGGACCAACCCAGACATGATGCTTGTTGCTTTGTTACAACAAATTCAGCATCACCCACTTTATAAGCCAGTAATTGATGCCACTCTCAGAATTAACTACTGAATATTATTTCAAAACTGCAACACTTGTTAGGGATTGGCTGGATTACCATTTTTGTGGCCGCATGTTTCATCCTCCTTTATTGGCCAGTAATTGATTCCTTTTTTGCCACTGTTAAAACAGGGATATCTTTTCAACTTGTTGCTATTGCGACATTTTGCTTCGCTCAATTTTGGTGGAACTGCACAAAATGAGACCGGATTTCCATATATGTGTTGAGATCTCCGTGAGATCTTCCTCACGAGTTGTTTCAAATCTTGGTCTTGAATGGTCAGTACCGACCTTCCTCCGAATTAACTACTGAATCTTAGTTCAAAACTGCAAACACTTGTTAGGGATCGGCAGGAGTACCATTCCTGTTAGGGATCGGCCGGAGTACATGTTTAAGAAATGTATTGTTCAGATAATGTCTCTGTTATTATATATCAGTAACAGACTTACAGTTTTTACAAATGGTATTATCCTGCTTTGTAGTTCTTTCTACATGTTTAACCAAGGTATTGTTAAGATAATGTGTCTGTTAAAATGAATCAGTCGCATTGTTTTAGGAATGATACTTTTCTGCTTTTTCGTTCTTTATACATCTTGAAACAAGGCATTGTTAAGATAATGTCTCAGTTAATATGAATGAATCACACTGATTGAGAATTGCTACTCTCCTGCTTTGTTTCCCATTAAGATAAGGTAGATCAGTAGATGTTTTTCTTTTGGGAGTACAAGTCATCAACCGTTATTTCTCAGTAATTGTTTCCCTTATACCTTTTGTTGCTTACAAGGATATCAAAATTAAAGCTCGGTTTTATTCCGACTTCGATTTTAGTTGAACTGCACAAAAGGAGCCAATGTGTCCAAGGCAAACTGCTGCATTACTGGGTCCAGTTGGTCGTTCCACTTTGCAGAAAGAAGCGGTCACTGTTTGCGCTACATTACAGAAGGAATGACCGAGAAGCTTTACAGAGTATTATTAGACACCGGTGACATGACTAGTCTGCAGAGACCATTGGCAATTTAACAACACGTGGAGTGCCTCCACGATCATAGGCATTACATATTTTGAATGGGAAAAGCTTGTCAAAGTTTAATCATTGATGTTAGCAAGAAGCGACAGGACTCCACGATCATAGGCATTACATATTTTGAATGGGAAAAGCTTGTCAAAGTTTAATCATTGATGTTAGAAAGAAGCGACAGGACTCCATGATCATAGGCATTACATATTTTGAATGGGAAAAGCATGTCAAAGTTTAATCACTGATGTTAGCAAGAAGACGTTAGTTTAATATATTGGAATTGGAAAACCTTGTCAAAATTTGCTCATTGATGTTAGCCAGAAGAATCAAGTGTTTTTCCTATTCCTGTGTTCAGTTTAGAAGTAGATAGTTACTCTGCTAAGATATTCCTGTGTTAAGAGTTTGTTCTGAATATTGTCTATGTAATGTCAGGCCTTGTGTTTTATTGCAAAGTTGAGCTTGGAATGTTGTGGCATGCGGCATCACGAGCTATTCACCGTGCCTCCTGGGAATAATGCTTCATATTGTTTTGCATGTCGATCTAATGCCAGTGATTTGCTTGTTAAGAAGATCATCCTCTTCTGTTGTTTCCATGCTTAAGAAGTTCATCGTCTGATGTTTCATTCATAGCCTATGCGACAAGTCGGGTTGGTTAGACGTGAAACCATATGATCTTCCGACCAACTCATGATATTAGGCCGTGATTGGATCATTGTTTTCCAACCAAAACCGCTTGTAAAACTGACGCTTGTAAATTAAAGAAGATGGTCTCGGGCGAAGGCGCTTGGTTGGTAGATTTCGACTGGTAAAATATCGGAAGTACTTGAAACACGATAAAAACGCTGAACGACACTCGGACAATTGCTAATCCAGCCGTTAGCTGCTGTTTCAGCCTTGCCCATGGATGGCATGATACGCATGTCGTGCATGTATCGTCTGGTAATATCGTCCATATAGCAGTGCTCGTAAAATATACACTGGTCTCTCAAATTACACGCGTAACCCTCCGGTTTTACTTACAAACCTCGGGCCCTCGGTTTCATTACGCCTGTATTTTACACGTTGTTTTCGATGATGAGTAAATTACACTTGTATGTTAATACAGGTTTGAAATAAACCAGAGCTCCTAAGCGTGGCCTTACCGTTTCATGCCGTCTTAGTTTCTCGAAGGTGCTCATAGGTGTCTGATGATCCTGGCTTCCTGAATAAGTAGCGGGCGCTGTATCAGACCATCCGTAGGGCCCGCGAGGCCCTCTCCGTTGTCCTTCGAGTTGTTGCGCTCGCCATGGCGCCAAGCATTGTTAACATCGTCAACGAACATGAGGATTCAGGAGATGACTTTATTTTGACTAGATGACACTAGGGACCCACTAGGGCCATAGCTGTACGTACGCAAGTGCCTCCTTATTATATACAACTATTTTTTTTGCTTTCTCCTGGTTTGCTGACATCACGGTCCCACACCACTGTCAACCTATGTAGTCAATATAAACGAGAGAATTGCACAAGGTGCGGCCGATAGCTGGGACCAAGCAGCTCGAGCAGTATTGAGGAGAGGAGGGTATTAACTGGGCGGGCTGTGGCCCGTCTAGCCCAGGCCAGATATCCAGCCCAGATACTAATTTTTTCAAGATGAAAATGGATAGCCCAGCTATACGTGTTTTTGAGGAATACCCGCTGGGCTGTAAATCTTTCCTAGGAGGGATGCATTAGGCTTAACAGGAAAATGGGCTTTAAAAAATAATAAATGGGATGTAATTATAGAAACTGGGCAGTAACTATAAAAAAATGCACCAAACACGAAATTAGTTTATAAAATATTATTTATGGATTTTGAAAATCTTAAATTTTCATTGTTGCGCGCGCAATGTTTCGTTAGATTTTTACGTAATACAAATTTATATTTAATTTGACTAGAAATTTCGGGATAAAAATATTTCGGAGCCCATCAAAATGTGGGAAATTTTATTGAATTCTGTCTTCAACGGTTGGTTGAAATTTTTAATCATTGTCCTAGCTAGAAAATTGGTTGTACTTTTAAGAAACTGTAAATGGGCTGTTGTAAATTCCATTAGAATTACAAAATGGGTTGTACATTCTTACAAAACATAAATGGGCTATAAGTTCTCTGCCATACACTTGTGGGCCTACTAAGTGACGCGTCCCCTAAAAAAATAAGTTGACGTGTATGCAAGGCTTTGCCAACTTATTATAGTCAACACACGGTTCTAGTAGCAGTGGCCGTTGGATGTCTATCCAACGGATGTCGTGCTTCCTCTTCAATTTCGGATATTCTTAGCTTTGGCCGCCCAAAAAATGATTCCTCCCCCTAACATCTGGGGAACACCATTTCGGAGGCTGACCTGTGGGCCTACTAAGTTGGAGCATACCAAGGGCTTTGTCAACTTAGTCAATAATAAACGTTTCTAGCTTCAGTGAGCGTACGATGTCCATCCAATGGTCGTAGTGCTTCCTCAACCTCTGGTCTTCTTGGTCCAGCCGCCCAAAGCAGGGCCGGTCGTGCTGGCTGCTCCTGCCTCCCGTGGCTGGATGTGCTGCTGCGGAGGCCTCACCGCCCCCATACTACTCCCACTGCTGGCCAGGCCATCCCTCCACTCACCCAAACCCCCTGTTATTCTACGGCGACGGCAGCCTCACACCGCAGCCGAACTAGTGAACCCTCGTACTCCTCTCTGCACGAGCTTCCACTGCTGCGTCTTCCCCGGCTCTGCGTCGTCCCCTTCCTAGGCCTCGCCGTCGTCCAGACCACCACCCTGGTGCTCTCGGCGCGGCATGGTCAATGTGGTCAACGACCGACTTCCATTGAAAGAGTACTGTACGTGGAGAGGCTGACAGCAGGGTCCAGGCGGCCGCAAGGAAGTGCCTCCTTATTATGCGCAAAATAATTATTCCTCCACCTTACAACAGGGACCCACCGGAAGGGCCACCTTATTTCGCAAAAAAAACATTGCCCCCCTAACTGCTCGGACCCACTGGACGGGCCAACGTATTTCGCGAAAAAAACGTTCCCCCCGCTGTCAGCTCGGACCCACCGGAAGTGCCTCCTTATTACGCACAAAAAATGAATACTCCCCCTACTAGCTAGGACCCACTATGGTGGGAGGCTGACTTATGGTCCTACTAAGTTGACTGGGACGGGGGCCTTTGTCAACTTTAGTCAATATGAAAGATTCTAGCTCCAGTGACCGTACGATGTGCATCCAACGGCCGTAGTGCTTCTTCAACCTCGGCACTTCTTGCTCCAGCCGCCCAAAGCAGCACCGGTCGTGCCGCATGCTCCTGCTTCCCGTGGCCGGCTGTGATGCCGCGGAGGCCTCACCGCCCCGTACTACTCCCACCGTTGGCCAGACCATCCCTCTACTCACCCACACCCCCTGTTATTCTGCGGCGACAGTAGCCTCACTCCACAGCCGAACCAGTGAACCCTCGTACTCCTCTCCGCACGAGCTTCCACTGTTGCGTCTTCCCCGGCTCTGCATCGTCCCCTTCCTAGGCCTCGCCGTCGTCCACTGCCCTGGTGCTCTCGGCGCAGTGTGGTTAACATGGTCAAGGAACGACTTCCATTGGACGTGGACTGTACGTGGAGAGGCTGACAGCTGGGTCCCCGGTCGCAGCAAGGAAGTGCCTCCTTATTACGCGGAAAATAATGTTTCCTCCACCTGACAGCAGGGACCCACCGGACGAGCCACCGTATTTCGCAAAAAAAACGTTTCCCCCTGACTGCTGGGACCCACTAGCTACACCTTCGCACGCAAGGAAGTGCCTGATAGTCGGGACCCACCTGGTCGAAGCGTACGTAGCGTTGTCATTCTCGTCGCGAACGTGTACGTACATATATACTGGTGGATGTAGAGGCACGCACGTGTCGTAGCAGAGGCACGCACGTGTCGTAGTAGAGGCACGCACGTAGCATGTACATGTACGTACAGCGGCCAGGGTGCAAGAAAGAAAATACGGCCACGTATGTGTACATACGGGCGGGGTCTCGAATGCCTACTCGCGCATACGTACGGCGAGGGCTCGTGTACATGGCTGGGTCGGAACGGAGAAATAGCGTCGTCGTCATGTTCATGGGTCAGAACGGAATGCGTGGTCGTGTTCATCGGGAGGGCTTGGATGGAAGAGGCGATGGAAACGAGGCCTGGCGTACCGCACAACGGAGGAAACGGACCTCCTACGGTCGAAACGGGGGTCCTATTGATTGGGAGGGGTGTGGCGTACCACAAAATGGAGGAAACGGGCCTCCTACGGTCGAAATGGGGGTCCTGTTGATCAGGAGGGGTGTGGCGTACCGCAAAATGGAGGAAACGGACCTCCTACGGTCCAAACGGGGGTCCTGTTGATCGGGAGGGGTGTGGCGTACCGCAAAACGGAGGAAACAGACTTGTGTTGGAGCGCTACGGTCGAAACGGGGGTCCTGTTCATCGGGAGGGGTGTGGCGTACCGCAAAACGGGACTCCACGGGATACTGTTCATCTCCACCGTTGACCCCCTCCAGCCTCCACGAGCTACTGTTCATCCATCGTCGACCTCCTCCAGCCTCCACGGGCTCCAGTTCATCCAGCCTCCACCGCGCGCTACTCCACCGGCTACTGTTCAACCATCCCTCCACCGTCTACTATTCATCCAGCCCTCCACACCACGGGGTCCTGTTCAACCACCCCTCCACGGGCACCCCTCCACCGTCTACTGTTCATCCTGCCCTCCACACCACGGGGTCCTGTTCATCCACCCCTCCACCATCTACTGTTCATCCAGCCCTCCACCACACCACGGGGTCTTGTTCATCCAGAGGCAATGCCACCGCTCACTGTTCATCCCCCCCCCCCCCGCAACGCTCACTGTTCATCCCATCGATCGGCTTCAGTTAGCAGCAGTAGCCAACGAATCGCTCAATCGGGTTCAGTTAACAGCCATCGATCGATCGCTCAGGTTCAGTAACGCATAGCCTGCAGTGCAATCGCTCGGGTTCAGTTAGAGCCCAACGCCTCGCTCAGGTACAGTTAGAGCCAATGCCTCACACACACGCACGTACGTGTACGAGAGAAACGCGCATCGCTCGGCCCCGGACTTCCCACCATAACCGGGAACTCCCCGAAATTTTCCTCCCCCTCGCTTCTACCACCGTTTTTTCTGTCATGGACGGCCCAAAGAATGTCATGTAGCTGCCTCTCCGGCCCGCCCAGGACGAAAAGCCCATTTTCTGTCATGAGTTTTTGTCACAGAAGTAGGAGCCCACCACATCTATGATGATACTGGGTTTTGTCACAATTATCGTCATAGAAGTGTCATATGTATGATACAAAAAAAATTCGTTCGGCCCAAAATGTCACGGATGTGTCTTTTTTGTAGTGGGAGGAGGCGCGCATGGTGGCTGTCGCGGCGGAAGCCGGTCGCGCGCGCGTCGAGCCCGCAAACCGGGTGCGGACATGAAATCTACCTTCGAGACCTTGAATGCCACATGGATCCTGCAATATGAAGGAGCAATTTGGGTCAGCCGACACTTGTGAGCCGTTTGATGCAACATGGATGGCTAGAAGGGCTTCTTCAACCTCCGAAATAGATGCACAGTTCATCTTCTCAGCCCGCCACCGCGCCCTCCCCTGAACCGCCTGCCACCGCCAAGCTCCCCCACCCCCACCATCCATTTAACCCCGGGCACGATCCATTTTTTCCAGTGAACTGCATTCCACACCCAACACTCATAAGATAGATCATGGGCACCCTGCCGTCTTCTTCCTTCACTCCGTCGAACTTCTTTCACAAATCGACTGACTCAAATTATACTACTAGTACGAACGTATTAACTACAGTAGGAACACAAAGATACGAGTAGTAGTACCAACTGCAAGAAGAACAATAGTAAGACATAGTACTAGTACTACTGTACGTACTAAAGAGTTCAAATAACGAGAAAGAACATAAACATAGTTCTGTTGGGGCCTCAGCACAACACACCCTTGAAAATAAACTAACCAACTAGTCCACTTGCCACTGCAGTAGAACCAGCATGAGCAACGGCACTGCCACCTACTCGTAGTCTGAGTCCACGTGCCCAACTTCGTCCTCATCCCTCTTCCTCTTCGCTGATGCTTCTTTGCTTGAACCGAACACTGGGCTCTGCTTCTTCATCCAATCCTTGTAGATATTTAAACAAAGGTAGGCATCCATTGCTGCGTACAGGATGTGATCTTCATCTAATATCTTCGAATCCCATGCATGATGAAACTCGTGATGAGGTTTCTTCAGTTTAGCGTATGAACAATCAATCATGGCTGCTGCCATGGTTAGCATTGAAGGCTGAGAGGAGGACACCAACCATTCCTTCTGGAGGTCGAAGGGGTCGCCTACAACGAGGCCTATCCGACCCAGGATTTCCTTGTCGTTCCTAAAGTCTACAGTAACGAATTTGACTCGGCCGCCCTTTAGGAACTTCTTAAATTCCTCACACTCAACGCCGGCATGGCATATGTGGTAGACCAAGCATAAGTCATGCACACAAACCTGGATCACGGCGGACTTCTTCTTCTCTGCCTCCTTTACTTTCTTCTTGCTTCCCAGGACTGTGGTGTACTCAACATCTAGCCCAGCGACCCACTCATCATTTGAGTTTTCGAACATGCGTTTGAAGCGAGCAAGGAATTCTTTCACCATTGCGGAAGAACGGGTGTAGATGACGTCGAACTCATCGCCGGTGATGGTTTTAACATTGTACTCACCGCCGATCATGGAGATTTGGGACGCCATGTATTTGGGAGGAGGGTTAGGATTAGTGGAACTGCCGTAATGTGAAAGGACGGGACGACTGGGAGTCAACTGTTGTAAGGTACTGTACTAGTAGAAGACGGGGACGAGTAGGGCATGCAAACGGCGTGGGGTTGCTGGCTTGCCCTATGGATAAACGGCTGCAAGTCCCCAAAGAGTTCTCGAGAACTATGCGGGACCCACTAGATGTCATGTCTACTAGACACATATCGTAGGCCTGACGGTATAGCTTCTGCTTGTTTGCACGCCATGCCGGCGCGTGGGTAACTTCACTTAATTTCGTCAACCGTCGCGCCTCCCACGACCTTTGCCTCCCTCGCGCGGTCGCGCCCTTTGAGACTTCGATCGTCTATAAATGAGCAATTTTTTTGCCTACTCTGCATGCATGATACTCCCTCTGGAACTTTTTACTTCTGTCAACCGTTTGCAAAGTGTTTGACATGACATGCTTTCAATGACTTGAGACTGCCAAACATGACATGCAGTGGTTAGTTCATTGCAAGCAATGCTATTAATTAGCAAAAAGACATTAAGTTTTCTCGTTTTCCTCTCCGCCTTGGTCACGGTGCACAACGTAAGATGACTTACACACCTAGACAGAGGGAGTAACCCAAATAAGCACCCCTTGGGTGGGTTAGATTTTTTGGGGTTAGTTGAATTCAAACTAACCCAAACTAACTCTAACACATGGATCCAAACAGGGCCAAGGTTAGCTATTAGAGTACTGCTACCTCCCTTCTAGTTTAAAGGGCTTGATTCAAAATTTTGACCTACTCTTAGCAAGATAGAGGCAGTGGAATAGTTTTTGTAGTTCTTCACAAAAAATGTGTTTACCAATGCATGCATGAACACTAGTTACTCTAACCCCCCTCTCTTCTTTAATTCTTTGCCACATCAGCATGTTTGCTATTCCCATGTGCATGATACCAGCTAAGATACCACCATTATGGCCAGCCTTAATCATCGCATGCAATAATTTAGTGCACCTTGAAATATGAACATGCATGGGGCGTGTATGTTTTTAATGACTTGAGACTATACCTAGCCCGGCATGCAAGATGAGACTTATTATGCACTGTTGCCCATACCTGCAGGAAGCCCGTTCGTCTCCAAATCTTTTCCTCTCCATGTGTGGAAACAATATGCCTGCCAGACTCTCCTCCCTCCAGTGGTCCCACCACTCCACCCCGCATGGAAAAAATCTGCAAGCATGACTCTCCTCCCCCCGCGCTCGTCCAATCTGTTCTGACCAGCAATATTTCCACCCCTTCCCTCGCCCGTAATTTACTCCAACAAATATGCTCACGTAGCTGTTACTTAACTGCAGGTGCATTGGCTCACTGACATATGGGCCCAACAGGGGCCTGGCCCACATGTCAGTGACGCAACTGGACCTGCAGTTAAGTCAGTGCAACTCAGTCCATATCTTACGTAGGTGTGCCATTGCTCGCTATAAATACTGTGCCTCCCACGACATCGCTATCTCCTCCCCCTCACGTTCACTCTCATCGCTATCTCCTCCCCCTCCCTGGCTCCCTCTCGCATCGACCACCATGGCATCGCCCCTCCCAAGTCCTAGGCGCCCCTCGCTGCACCGCACGGATGGTCACGCGTCGCCCTTCCATTCCTCGCCGCCACTAGTCGAGGAGGACGCGTCGGTGTTCTGCTCCTCGCCGCGACGCGATGCATCGCCATTTCGTTCCTCACCGCCACTAGTCGAGGAGGTCGCGTCGGTGTTCCGCTCCTCGCCGCGACGCGTCGAGGTGGACGCGTCAGCATTCCCAATCTCGCCGGCACGTGCGTCGGAGGACACGTCGGCTCCCCGCTACGAGAAGAACGCCGCGCCGCCCGCCGAGCCCCCCCCCTAGCCTTGAGGAGCTTTGGAAAGAAATGGATGTCGCCTTGTGGGAGGCTTTGCCTCCAGCAGAGCGCACCAAAATAGGGGCGGAGAAGAAGGCCGGGGAACAAGCTGCGTGGGAGGCTTATGTCGCGTCCGAGAGAGTCAGGCAATTGGCTCTTTGGCAGAAGGCTAGTGCGAGGGCCGTGAGGGTGGCGGAGGACGCCCGTGCCGACACACTGAGTGCAGTCGGGCCCAAGCGCCTCATCTACTATGACGCCCGGATAATTAAGCTAAAGTGAACCTCCGCTAATGATGCCACGTCACCACGATTACTATTGTTAACCGCGCGATGCATCAAATCCCATTCGAATTCAAAATCAAAATCAAGCAAACAATAAAAGTCTTCAAATGTCAGCAATTAAATGTTCTAAAGTTGACGAATAAATCCTAAGTAATTATGGTGGTGAAACCACATTTTTATAATATGATTAGATGCACTAAGTGAAATAAAACAGTAGCAAAACAATTAATTAAATTTTCTTTTACAATTAATAAATGTTAAGACATTTTATTTAGTTGCCCAAAATTAATGGGGCAGTAGCATAACTCTAATACTAAATCAAGACTTGCTTTTATATTTAAAAAAACTAACCTAAAACGAAACTAAAAATAAAACACTACAGAAAATAAATAAATAAACAAAATATAAAAATAAAACAATAATGAATAAAAGAAAGACCCCACCTTGCTGGGCCTCGGCCCAGCTATACACTGGGCTAGCCAGGCCCAACCGGCCACCCATTCCCCCCATAACCCCTGCTAGCCCAAAACCTAACCGCCCCATCCACCCCACTCCTCCCCCATGTCGTTCCCCTCCCCCCCGATCCAGATCGGGATCGGGGAACGAACCCCGCCACCGCACGACGCCGTCACAGGACCGCTCCGCCGTCGCCAGCCTGCTTCCTTCCCTGCGCCGGCCGTCTTCGTCCTCGTCCTCGCCCCCCGTTGCCCTGGTCCCTACGCACCCCCGTGAGGCTTCCCTCTACCCCCTTCCCTCTGGCTCCCACACGCACTGCGCCCGCGTTGTCCATCGTCGCTGTAGTCACCGCGCCACAACCCCCCCGCGTCCCTGGAGCCCCGCGGTCGCCGCCCATGGCATCACACTCCCCTGCCTGGAATTGCCACCTACTGCTGCTGCTTCTCCCCCGCGCTGCTCGGTGCCGTGCGTCGCGTCCACTAGCCGCTCCCCAGCGCCAGCGCGCCGCCACTGGCCCGTGCACCATCCCCGTGTGCGCCCATCGCCGCTGCTCCCGCCGGACCCCCGCCTCCGCCCACGCCGCCCGACTGCGTTTCCTGCCCCGCGCTACCCCTCTCCGCCGCGCGCGCTCGT
This sequence comes from Triticum urartu, assembly GCF_003073215.2. Lineage (NCBI taxonomy): Eukaryota > Viridiplantae > Streptophyta > Magnoliopsida > Poales > Poaceae > Triticum > Triticum urartu. The sequence continues at coordinate 103,317,539 of NC_053022.1, forward strand.
CGCCGTCTCCGCCTGCCGCAGCCGGTAGGAGGGCCTCGCCGTGGTCATGGCCAACCCGCGCCCGGCGCCCCAGCCTCGCCGCCTGCCCTCCCGCCCGCGCCCGGGTCCAGGCGTCCCGGCGCCCACTAAGGCCCTGGGCCGTTGACACATGGGGCCCGCCCCTGTTAAACAATGAAAACAAAAAAGGACTAAATAAATATAATTAATTAATTAATTAAACCTGTTTAAGTAACCTAATTAGCTATTTAACTTAACTAATCTGTTAACTAGACTAATTAACTTGGTTAATTACCTAACAGTCAATGGCACATGGACCCAGTGCACTATTTAGATAGATAAGGTTAGATAAATCTATCAGCCACTAACATGTGGGTCCCATTGACCCCTTTGACCAGTCAACAGTCCCAATTGACTGCTGACTAGGCGGTCAACTGGACCCCACTTGTTAGCCTAAAAGGTGAACTTCTGGGTACACTCTCTGTGTACCCATAGCATTTTACCCATTTTATTTCGAATTTAGATAATTCCAGAAATTCATTAAAACTTTGAAAATCATATAAAATAATCCGTAACTCGGATGAAAAAACTTTGTACATGAAAGTTGCTCAGAACAACGAGACGAATCTGAATACGCAGCCTGTTCATCCACCACACATCCCTAGCATAGCAAACACGCAACTTTCCCCCTCTGATTCACCTATCCGAAAACGCAAAACACCGAGGATATTTTCCCGGATGTTTCCCTCCTTCGCCGGTATCACCTGTCCCTACGTTAGGTCACTCCTAGCACAACGTATTGCCGCATCTTGCTTTGTGTTACATTTGATTGCTGTATTATTTATTGTGTTCCCCTCCGTTACTTCTTCCCGATAGACCCTGAGACTGCCGGCGACCCCAGTTCGACTACGGTGTCGATGACTCCTCCTTGCTAGAGCAACCAGGCAAGCCCCCCCCCCCCCTTGATCACCAGATATCGCCTACTCTTCTCTCCTGCTTGCATTAGAGTAGTGTAGCATGTTACTGCTTTCCGTTAATCCTATTCTTATGCATAGCATGTCATTGTTGCTACAACTGTTGACACTTTACCTGCTATCCTAATGCTTAGTATAGGATGCTAGTGTTCCATCAGTGGCCCTACACTCTTGTCCGTCTGCCATGCTATACTACTGGGTCGTGATCACTCGGGAGGTGATCACGGGCATATGCTATATACTTTATACTGTTACATTACTTATGATACTATTGGAGATGGGGGATGAAGGGGCAGGTGGCTCCATCCCGGTAGAGGTGGGCCTGGGTTCCCGACGGCCCCCGACTGTTACCTTATGGCGGAGCGCCAGGGCAGGTTGAGACCACCTAGGAGAGAGGTGGGCCTGGCCCTGGTCGGCGTTCGCGGATACTTAACATGTTTAACGAGATCTTGGTATTTGATCTGAGTCTGTCTACTGGCCCATACGCACTAACCAACTACGCGGGAACAGTTATGGGCACTCGATGTCGTGGTATCAGCCGAAGCCTTCGTGACGTCAGCGACTAAGCGGCGCGCGCCGGATTGGACCATAAGCCTGCTCTTGTATTAAGGGGGCTAGTTCCGCTTCCGGCCGCCCTTGCAACGTGTAGGTGTGCAATGGGTGATGGGCCCAGACCCCTGCGCCATAGGATTTAGACCGGTGTGCTGACCTCTCTGTTGTGCCTATGTAGGGCTGTGATGTGTTGATCTTCCGAGGCCGGGCATGACCCAGGAAAGTGTGTCCGGACAAAGGGGATCGAGCATGTTGGGAATGTGGTGCACCCCTTCAGGGAAGTTAATCTATTCGAATAGCCGTGATCTTCGGTAACAGGATGACTTGGAGTTGTACCTTGACCTTATGACAACTAGAACCGGATACTTAATAAAACACACCCTTCCAAGTGCCAGATACAACCCGGTGATCACTCTGTAACAAGGCGACGAGGGGAGGATCGCCGGGTAGGATTATGCTACACGATGCTACTTGGTGGACTTACCTTCTGCTCTCTTCTACATGCTGCAAGACGGAGGTGGCCACAAGGGTAGTCTTCGATAGGACTAGCTATCCCCCTCTTATTCCGGCATTCTGTAGTTCAGTCCACATAAGATACCCTTATTCCATTTGATACCAATGCACACATATGTAGTGTGGCTCCTTGCTTGCGAGTACTTTGGATGAGTACTCACGGTTGCTTTGCTCCCTCTTTTCCCCCTTTCTATACCCGATTGCCATGACCAGACGATGGAGCCTAGGAGCCTAGGAGCTGACGATGACCAGGAGTAGTTTAGGAGGATCCCAGGCAGGAGGCATGCGCCTCTTTTGATCTGTATCCCAGTTTGTGCTAGCCTTCTTAAGGCAAACTTGTTTAACTTATGTCTGTACTCAGATATTGTTGCTTCCGCTGACTCGTCTATGATCGAGCTCTTGTATTCGAGCCCTCTAGGCCCCTGGCTTGTAATATGATGCTTGTATGACTTATTTTATTTGTAGAGTTGTGTTGTGATATCTTCCCGTGAGTCCCTGATCTTGATCGTACATGTTTGCATGTATGATTAGTGTACGGTCAAATCGGGGGCATCACATCTACGCTTGGTGGTGCGTGGACCGGGTGCACGCTTCCAACAAGGAGTACCTATTGGCGCCGGATCACCACACCGGTGAGATTGCGCTCGCCCGCCAGCAAGCCACCAATGAGCACCTCGCGAGTTGCGAGGCCGAGGAAGAGGCATTGTGTCGGCGCGCTGGGAAACGGCCGCGCACCAGGGCACTCGTGGCGCGCCGCAAGTACTCCTGCGAGCGTCGTGGCTTTTAGGAGGAGTATAATTTTTGTTTTGTAAGGCGATCTCATTAGTTTTGGGACGCAGATGATAAATCCCGAACGTTCAGGAATTATTAGCATCCTTAATTAAGTATGTAAAAGGGAAAGTTTGGAAAACTTGTGTATTCGTACGCATTTTGCAAGTACGTGCATATAGCACCAACTTTACTATATACTATCGCACTACATGTCTCTCTCTATATATGCTTGCAGACTGTGCTACTCCCTCCGTCCAGGTCAATAAGTCATCTTTGGTTGTGCACCGTGACCAAGAAGGAGGGAAGACTTATACACCTAGACAGAGGGAGTACTACTATTACTTATGTACGTGCAAATGCACGTATTAACATTACGATGCGGTTTTTGTAAAAGTAGAAAAACAGCACTAGTCAATCTTGTGAAACGATTCAATGCAAAACAAATGCAAAAATGCTCGTTTGATTGTTTACTTTTAGCTTCCTTCTTTGTGGTTATTTCTCTGTCGTACTTTGTACGGAGTATCTCACTGGTTGGAAAGGCATGCAAATTCCCAAACCGCTTCCTACACCCTGTATCAAATGGTTCATCATAAGTCTTTCACCAGTATTGTAGTAAAAATTCATACAAGGAAGATTCTGGACTAAACCATAAATGGATACACTTTTATTCATGCGCGATACTCCAATGGAGCAAGATCATGCATGGAAGTATCCACATGCTTAGACAGCGGATTACATTGAGCAAAGATTAATGAACAACATTTAACTTAGTAATGTAGATGTCCAGGTGAACCTCCTTGGAGTCCCCATGCACATTGTTGGGGGTCAAATAATACCGTGCGTCTTCCATGTCCACATCGGCGGGAAGGTCCCAGCTCGGCAGAGTCCAAGTTAGCTTAACATAGCCAGTGTCGCCGCCCACGTACCTCCGAGGGGTAGAAATAGTGAGGACGCACCGGTACATCGGCCTCGTGTCAGTGTCAGCATCAGCGGCGTCACCCCTGACGCACACTACAGAGGTGTGGCGGCGGCCTGTGCGGGCCTCGCCGGTGGCCACGATCAAGAGGAAGACGCTGCCATCCTCCTCCGAGACTAGCAGGCGGCGTTGATCCTCCAGCGACTCCGGCATGGTGAACGGGTAGCACGTCTCGTACTTGATGTTCTTTGCCAAGGGCCAGTAGTGATTGTCGCACGCCTACGTCAGGTGATGCACGATGTCCACCGGCGAGCCCCACAACGGCACCGGGCACTCATAGCAGTAGACGAAGGGCTCCTTGGAGGCATCGACCAGGCCGTCCATGAAACAGGAGTGGCTGTAGGGGACGTTCCGCCAGTTGAATATATGAGCAAGTTACTACGAGATTTACTACAAAATAAATCATGACGGCTATAACATAGATTAAACTAATCATGCGGACTAGCATAGTAGATGAACAGATCGAATCTAGGACACAGACTAGAAACATGAATTCTACCACGATTTCGAACAGGAAGGACAGAAACACATACGGTGCAACGGGAGCAGCACCAATGGCATTGAGGTTGTCGCCCATGTCGTTGAGGAAGAGGTTGCCGAGGTCGGGGAAGAAGTCGCCGTCGATGAAGTCGTCGCTGCTAGCAGTCGTGAGAGTGCGCTCCCCAAATTTCAATAGCGCCTGTCGAATGGTGCGCAGGAGGGAGTGGATGTAGGGGACGTTGCGGCCGCCTAATGGAGCGCAGGAGTAGCCCACGAAGCAGTAGATGTCTATTCTTATCTCTATCTCTACTACTCTTCTTTGTTTTTTATAATATACTAGTTGTAGTTGTCAAATCGAATAGTACTGCGCCATCCACTGCACGCCCAGCTGAACACGCCTCCTCACCTCCATCAAACCCATCCGTTAAACCCGCATGCAAACCGAGAAACCTACTCCGGCCCGAGGGAGGAAATTTGCCGGACGTGTTGTTTCGCGGAATACAATCATAGTCACTGCAAGGTCTTTGAGCAGGATCCCAGCTTCTCTGGGCCTCCAGGAATTTTTGATTGGAGGTTGGTAAGTAGCCTTGGTACATGCTCTCTGTTTGTCAGACTGAATTATCCGATTAACCAGGAGATAACCGACGGCAAGGATCATGATGGCAGCGCGGTTTTGTTCATCAGGCAATGTGTGTACACAGCGTACCATGCGTCTCTGCATGCACCATACCCTGATATGTGCCGCCACGCTCTGCGGCCCAAAGTAGGAGAGAGGGTCGCAAGTATCAGACTTTTTTTGAAAACCAAGTATCAAACTTTGAATTGCTGGCTGGAGTTTCCCCCGTCAGGCACCCATCTGGTTCAAGCCGTCAGCCAATCTCCACAGCTTAATAAATAGTAACGTCTAACTGAGCCAGTTAGTTAGATGCGTACACTTGGTGTAGTAGGATCTTTATTTAGGTTGATGCATACACTTGTTCTTTTTTGGTAGCCCTTTTGTAATGATGGCTGATGTTTGGTTTGGAAGAGAGAGCTGCTTCTTCACTCTTCTGGCCTGCTTGCTGCTTCTGTTGCACCCCCAGCCCTGGTTGCTGTTGCTGCTGTTTTCAATGTACAATCAGTAGTATATTTCGTCTGTTGGTTGAATAAATGTGTTGTTAGAACGACAAACACAATGTTTTGGAAGTCGTTGCACGGTTCGATCCTTTAGTGCCCCGTACCATACGTAGCGCATACTATTTTTCATATAGAACACATTTTCCACTTGTTGATAACATGCAGCCCACTGATAAAGGCCTAATAGAGAAGCCCATAATTAACTGGAAGGGAGGCTCTCACATGAATCTGGACCAGGTACATGCTCATGGTCCCCTAAACATAAATAAGTAAATAAATAAATAAAGCTAAATACTCATGCACCAGTTCTTTAAATTCACGATTTAACAAGAGGATATTATTTCCTATGATAGTGTCGTTACATTGAGTCGATATTATTCTTTGGCAAAGATAGCGACCAGTCTTCTTTCTCCCAGCATTTTCTTCCTGCAGCCAGCGGACCCATGCAAATTGTAGTCAACGTCGTAAATAGATCCAGTCCATTTTTATTTTTCAATAAGAATGTCCAACCCAGCCCAACACATTGGCGACAGCATTTTATCCTCCGCCTTGGTGCGCTCGCCACGGCGCCGCCGTCCGGCCCTGTCAACATAGTTTTTTTCGAAACGGACTCTATGAACATAATGAATCGGGTGAGGACTGTAGTTGTGAGTATGGCAGTATGGACCCACCAGGTCCACTCCTGAACACAAGCAAGCGCCTCTTTTACTACTCAGATGAACCTCTCGTTTTTTTACTCTAATCCACCCTACTAATATCTAGGACCCACATCATTTTCAACGTATAGTCAATTAACGATAGAATTGCACAACTTTTTTAGTAGTAATTAGGAGGAGCAGGCTATAAACTGGGTTGTGCGGTCTCTGTGGCCCGTCTAACAACATGACCAGCCCAACAGTTTTTTCTTCGGGAAAATAGGTAGCCCAGTATTTCTTTTTGAAGAATACCCAAGCTAGGCCTATTTGTTTTCTCCGACTTACTGGGCCACAAATCTTTCAAGACGAGGAGGGATGCATTCTGGCCCGGCCAAAGAGTATGGTCAGTGTCTGTTAAAAGTAATATCAAAAGGGGTTGAAAATTCCAAAAAAATCATAGCAAATGGGATATTAGTTTATTTTTTTGTTTTTGTTTTTCATTGATATCTTATACGTATTTCATTGGATTTAACATGACATAGTACTAATTTATTTTTAAATTTGTTTTATTATGGCTACTAATTTTTGGATTAAGAATATTTTGTTCCCCAGCAAAAATTTGCGAATTTTCAAAATTTCCCACATATTTAGTTAAGTTTTTAACCCTGGTACTGACCAGAAAATGGGCAGCAATTCTAAAAATGGAAAATGGGCTGCAATAAATTCCATATGAATTAGAAAATGAGTAAAAATTATAAAAAATAATAGCAAATGGGTTGTACACGCCACAGATTTTGAGGCTGGCTTTTTTACGCAAGGCTTTGTCAGTCAACACACGATTCTAGCAGCAGTGATTGTTGGATGTCCATCCAACGGCCAACATGCTTCTTCAATCTCTGATCTTCCTGCTCCAGCCGCCTAAACTAGCACCGGCGGGACTGCCTGCTACCTCCTCTTGTGGCCTCCTATGATGTCGTGCAGGCTTCCCCGGCCCACCCTACTCCCTCCATTGCCCTGGCCGCACGCAAGCAACTGCCTCCTTATTACGCGAAAAAAATGATTCCTCCCACTGACATCTGGGGCGCACCGGTTGGGAGGCTGACCTGTGGGCCTACTAAGTTGACGCATTGCGTACGCGGCCGGAAGAACACCTAGCCCCCTTAATACAAGCGCAGGCTTACGATCCAATCCGACGCGCGCTGCTCAGTCGCTGACGTCACGAAGGCTTCAGCTGATACCATGACGTCGAGTGCCCATAACTGTTCCCGCATAGATGGTTAGTGCGTATAGGCCAGTGGATGGACTCATATCAAATACCAATATCTCGTTAAGCGTGTTATTTTGAAGTAATCACGGACACCGACCAGGGCCAGGCCCACCTCTCTCCTAGGTGGTCTCAACCTGCCATGTCGCTCCGCCACAAAGGTCCACTCAAAGGGTCGTCGGGACAAACGTCCTTTCGGTCCCAATCCATGAATCACTCGCGGGTACTCTACGAGCTAACCCGACTTTAGTCACCACAGGTATCATATATTATGTATATAGGTATATACCCATGATCACCTCCCGAGTGATCACGGCCCGATAGTATAGCTTGGCAGACGGACAAGAATGTAGGGCCACTGATGGAATACTAGCATCCTATACTAAGCATTTAGGATTGCAGGTAAAGATAACAACAGTAGTAGCAAGGACAAGCTATGCATCAGAATAGGATTAACGGAAAGCAGTAACATGCTACACTAGTCTAATGCAAGCAGTAGAGAGAAGAATAAGCGATATATAGTGATCAAGGGGGGGCTTGCCTGGTTGCTCTAGCAAGAAGGAGGGGTCGTCAACACCATAGTCGACCGGGACAGCAGCGACATCGGTCTCCTAGTGTACCAGAGAGAAGAGGGGGAAGAAACAATAAATATAATGCAAACATAAGCATGTCGATGCATGACATGACAATGAGCGGTGCTAGGTGTGCCCTAATGCGGTACTAGGTGATACCGACGAAGGGGGGACATCCGGGAAAGTATCCCCGGCGTTTCGCGTTTTCGGACAAATGAACCAGAGGTGGAAGGTTGCACATTTGCTATGCTAGGGACGTGTGGCGGACGAACGAGCCACGTATTCAGATTCATCTCATCGTTCTGAGCAACTTTCATGTACAAAATATTTTCATTCGAGCTACGGATTATTTTATATTAATTTTTAAAGTTTAATTCATTTTTAGAATTAACATAATTAATTTAATTTGAAAATCATTTTATGACATCATCATGATGTCAGCATGACATCAACGGTCAACTCTGACCGTTGACTGGGTCAAACTTACAGGAGGGCCCCACTGTCATTGACTGATCACTAATCAACATTAGCTCGTTGAATCAAAGATGCTTAAGTTTCCTAGCCATATACATGAGTTGTCATTTGATTAACGGAATCACATCATTAGAGAATGGTGTGATTGACTTGACCCATTCCGTTAGCTTAGCACTTGATCATTTAGTATATTGCTATTGCTTTCTTCATGACTTATACATGTTCCTATGACTATGAGATTATGCAACCCCCGAATACCGGAGGAACACGTAGTGTGCTACCAAACATCACAACATAACTGGGTGATTATAAAGTCGCTCTACAGGTGTCTCTGATGGTACTTGTTCAGTTGGCATAGATCGAGATTAGGATTTGTCATTCCGATTGTCGGAGAGGTATCTTTGGGCCCTCTTGGTAATGCACATGACTATAAGCCTCGCAAGCAATGTGACTAATGAGTTAGTTGTGGGATGATGCATTACGGAACGAGTAAAGAGACTTGCCAGTAACGAGATTGAACTAGGTATTGGGATACCGACGATCGAATCTCGGGCAAGTAACATACCGATGACAAAGGGAACAACGTATGTTGTTATGCGGTTTGACCGATAAAGATCTTTGTAGAATATGCAGGAGCCAATATGAGCATCCAGGTTCCGCTATTGGTTATTTACCATAGACGTGTCTTGGTCATGTCTACATAGTTCTTGAACCCATAGGGTCTGCACGCTTAATGTTCGGTGACGATCGGTATTATGAGTTTATGTGCTTTGATGTACCGAAGGTAATTCGGAGTCCCGGATTTGATCACGGACATGACGAGGAGTCTCGAAATGGTCAAGATATAAATATTGATATATTAGATGACCATATTCGGACACCGGATGAGTTCCGGGGGTCACCAGATAATTATCGGAGTGCCGGGCGTTATCGGAACCCCCGGGGGGACTAATGGGCCAACATGGGCCTTGTGAGAGAGAGGAGGGGGCCATAGGGCTGGCCGTGCTCCCCCCTTGAGGAGTCCAAACTGTACAACGAGGGGGGCGGCGCCCCCTCTTTCCCTCCCCCTCTCCCTCTCCTTCCTTCCCCCTTCCTCCTCCTAGTTGGACTTGGAAAGGGGGAGTCCTACTCCTACTAGGAGGAAGACTACTACTAGGAGGAGGACTCCTCCCCTTCTTGGCGCGCCCAAAGGGCCGGCCAGCCTCCCCCTTACTCCTTTATATACGGGGGCAGGGAGCACCCTAGAACACAAAAACAGGAATTGTCTTAGCCGTGTGCGGTGACCCCCTCCACCATAATCCACCTCGGTCATATCGTTGCAGTGCTTAGGCGAAGCCCTGCGCTGGTAGCTTCATCATCACCATCATCATGCCGTCGTGCTAACGAAGCTCTCCCTCGACACTCAGCTGGATCGAGAGTTCATGGGACGTCACCGAGCCGAACGTGTGCAGCTCGCGGAGGTGCCGTACTTTCGGTACTAGGATCGGTCGGATCGTGAAGACGTACGACTACATCAACCGCGTTGTCATAACTCTTCCGCTTACGGTCTATGAGGGTACGTGGACTACACTCTCCCCTCTTGTTGCTATGCATCACCATGATCTTGCATGTGCGCAGGATTTTTTTTGAAATTACTACATTTCCCTTCAGTGGCATCCGAGCCAGGTTTGTGCGTAGATGTTATATGCACGACTAGAACACAAGTGATTTATGGGCGATAATAGTCATACTGCTTATTGAGGGAGTCCTGGACTAAGGGGTCCTCGGGCGTCCGGCCTGTTATCTATGGGCCGGACTGATGGGCTGTGAAGATATGAAGACCGAAGATGGTACCCGTGTATGGATGGGGCTCTCCTTGGCGTGGAAGGCAAGCTTGGCGAACAACTATGAAGATTCCACCTTATGTAACCGACTCTATGTAACCCTAGATACCCCCAATGTCTATATAAACCGAGGGTGTAGTCCGAAAAGGATATACTCAATATCGTAGTCATACAGGCTAGACTTCTAGGGTTTAGCCATTACGATCTCGTGGTAGATCAACTCTTGTAACAACCATATTCATCAAGATCAATCAAGCAGGAAGTAGGGGATTACCTCCATAGAGAGGGCTCGATCTGGGTAAACATTGTGTCCCCAGTCTCCTGTTACCATCAACCTTAGATGCACAGTTCGGGACCCCCTACCCGAGATCCGCCGGTTTTGACACCGACATTGGTGCTTTCATTGAGAGTTCATCTATGCTGTCGCTGAAAGGTTTGATAGCCCCTTCAATCGTCAATAATGACGCTGTCTGTGGAGGAACTTTCCTCCCCGGACAGATCTTCGTGTTCGGCGGCTTCGCACTGCGGGCCAACTCGTTTGGCCATCTGGAGCAGATCGAAAGCTACGCCCCTGGCCATCAGGTCAGATTCGGGAGCTTGAACTACGTCACGGACATCCGACGAGACTTGATCTTCGCCAGATACGATGCCGCGGTAGCCGCTCCCGATCACCCCGATGATCATGGCCTAAATCTGTCATCGGGCCGCATCTAGGAGACGCTCCTGTAACTGCTCTGGCCCTAGATCCGGAGCAGGCCGCGCCATCCAAAGACGGGAGGATTAACCCCACCACGGAGGCCGCATATTCCATGGTGTTGGAGCCGCACATGGACCTGGTCTCACACAATGCCTATGCCACCGGAACGCCAGACTCGTCTCCGGCCGTAGGTTCCAAACCACGCGAGCCCACGGACACCGAGCTTGATCGTTTATCGATCTTCAAATTCAGCACCGCACACATCTTCCCGCACTCGCCTTTGGGCGATGTGCTGGACTCGTTAAAAAACATGTCCTTAGCGGAGGAATCTCGGCCGAACTATATCCGGCTCGAACTAGGGGCTGACGATGGAGAATTTTGCTTCCCACCCGCCACCCACTTTATAGCCACAGTTGAGGATTTGACCGATGAACTTGATTACGACTCCGAGGACATCGACTGTATGGACGACGGTGCCGGAGAAGAAGAGGCCCAGAACCCGCTGATATGTCTCCAACGTATCTATAATTTTTTATTGTTCCATGCTATTATATTATCAACCTTGGATGTTTTATATGCATTTATATGCTATTTTATATGATTTTTGGGACTAACCAATTAACCTAGGGCCCAGTGCCAGTTTCTATTTGAGATATGGAGATAGTGATATTAAAGTTGTGCTAGTTGAGTAGTTGTGAATTTGAGAAATACTTGTGTTGAAGTTTGCAAGTCCCATAGCATGCACGTATGGTAAACATTGTGTAACAAATTTGAAACATGAGGTGTTATTTGATTGTCTTCCTTATGAGTGGCGGTCGAGGACGAGCGATGGTATTTTCCTACCAATCTATCCCCCTAGGAGCATGCGTGTAATACTTGGTTTTTGATGACTTGTAGATTTTTGCAATAAGTATGTGAGTTCTTTATGACTAATGTTGAGTCCATGGATTATACGCACCCTTACCCTTCCATCATTGCTAGCCTCTTCGGTACCGTGCATTGCCCTTTCTCACATTGAGAGTTGGTGCAAACTTCGCCAGTGCATCCAAACCCCGTGATATGATACGCTCTATCACACATAAACCTCCTTATATCTTCCTCAAAACAGCCACCATACCTACCTATTATGGCATTTCCATAGCCATTCCGAGATACATTGCCATGCAACTTTCCACCGTTCCATTTATTATGACACGCGTCATCATTGTCATATTGCTTACCATGATCATGTAGTTGACATAGTATTTGTGGCAAAGCCACCGTTCATAATTCTTTCATACATGTCACTCTTGGTTCATTGCATATCCCGGTACACCGCCGGAGGCATTCATATAGAGTCATACCTTGTTCTAGTATCGAGTTGTAATCAATGCGTTGCAAATAAATATAAGTGTGATGATCATCATTTAATAGAGCATTGTCCCAATAAAAAAAGAGAAAGGCCAAATAAAAAAAGGAAGGCTAAAAAAGAGAAATGAAAAGAGACAATGCTACTATCTTTTTTCCACACTTATGCTTCAAAGTAGCACCATGATCTTCATGATAGAGAGTCTCTTGTTTTGTCACTTTCATATACTAGTGGGAAATTTTCATTATAGAACTTGGCTTGTATATTCCAACAATGGGCCTTCTCAAGTGCCCTAGGTCTTCGTGAGCAAGCAAGTCGGATGCACACCCACTTAGTTTCTTTTCTTGAGCTTTCATGCATTTATAGCTCTAGTGCATCCGTTGCATGGCAATCCCTAGTCCTTGCATTCACATCAATTGATGGGCATCTCCCTAGCCCATTGATTAGCCGCATCGATGTGAGACTTTCTCCTTTTGTCATCTCCACATAACCCCCTCATTATATTCTATTCCACCCATAGTGCTATATCCATGGCTCACACTCATGTATTGTGTGAAAGTTGAAAAAAGTTTGAGATTACTAAAGTATGAAACAATTGCTTGGCTTGTCATCGGGGTTGTGCATGATGAGAGCATTCTTGTGTGACGAAAATGGAGCATGACCAAACTATATGATTTTGCAGGGATGAAATTTCTTTGGCCATGTTATTTTGAGAAGACATGATTGCTTAGTTAGTATGCTTGAAGTATTATTATTTTTATGTCAATATTAAACTTTTGTCTTGAATCTTATGGATCTGAACATTCATTCCAAAATGAATAGAATTACATGGATAAATATGTTAGGTAGCATTCCACATCAAAAATTCTGTTTTTATCATTTACCTACTCGAGGACGAGCAGGAATTCAGCTTCGGGATGTTGATACGTCTCCAACATATCTATATTTTTTTATTGTTCCATGCTATTATATTATCAACCTTGGATGTTTTATATGCATTTGTATGTTATTTTATATGATTTTTGGGACTAACCTACTAACCTAGAGCCCAGTGCCAGTTTCTGTTTTTCCTTGTTTTAGAGTATCGCAGAAAAGGAAAATTAAACGGAGTCCAATTGACCTGAAACTTCACGGAACTTATTTTTGGACCAGAAGAAGCCCACGGAGTATCGGAGATGGACCAGGAGAGTCCCGAGCTGCCCACTAGGGTGGGGGCGCGCCCCCTGCCTCGTGGACAGCCCGGAGATCCACCGACGTACTTCTTCCTCCCATATATACCCAGATACCCTAAAAACATCCAGGAGCACAATAGATCAGGAGTTCCACCGCCAGAAGCCTCTGTAGCCACCGAAAACCAATCTAGACCCGTTCCGGCACCATGCCGGAGGGGGGAATCCCTCTCCGGTGGCCATCCTCATCATCCCGGTGCTCTCCATGACGGGGAGGGAGTAGTTCTCCCTCGGGGCTGAGGGTATGTACCAGTAGCTATGTGTTTGATCTCTCTCTCTCTCGTGTTCTTGAGGTGGTACAATCTTGATGTATCGCGAGCTTTGCTATTATAGTTGGATCTTATGATGTTTCTCCCCCTCTACTTTGTTGTAATGGATTGAGTTTTCCCTTTGAAGTTATCTTATCGGATTGAGTCTTTAAGGATTTGAGAACACTTGATGTATGTCTTGCGTGGGATACCTGTGGTGACAATGGGGTATTCTATGATCCACTTGATGTATGTTTTGGTGATCAACTTGCGGGTTCCGTGACCTTGGGAATCTATGCATAGGGGTTGGCACACGTTTTCGTCTTGACTCTCCGATAGAAACTTTGGGGCACTCTTTGAGGTTCTATGTGTTGGTTGAATAGATGAATCTGAGATTGTGTGACGCATATCATATAATCGTACCCCAGATACTTGAGGTGACATTGGAGTATCTAGGTGACATTTGGGTTTTGGTTGATTTGTGTCTTAAGGTGTTATTCTAGTACGAACTCTAGGGCTATTTGTGACACTTATAGGAATAGCCCAACGGATTGATTGGAAAGAATAACTTTGAGGTGGTTTTGTACCCTACCATAATCTCTTTGTTTGTTCTCCGCTATTAGTGACTTCGGAGTGACTCTTTATTGCATGTTGAGGGATAGTTATGTGATCCACTTATGTTATTATTGTTGAGAGAACTTGTACTAGTGAAAGTATGAACCCTAGGCCTTATTTCCTAGCATTGCAATACCGTTTACGCTCACTTTTATAATTAGTTACCTTTCTATTTTTATATTTTCATATTACAAAAACCTATATCTACTATCCATATACCACTTGTATCACAATCTCTTCGCCGAACTAGTGCACCTATACAATTTACCATTGTATTGGGTGTGTTGGGGACACAAGAGACTCTTTGTTATTTGGTTTCAGGGTTTCTTGAGAGAGACCATCTTCATCCTACGCCTCCTACGGATTGATAAACCTTAGGTCATCCACTTGAGGGAAATTTGCTACTGTCCTACAAACCTCTGCACTTGGAGGCCCAACAACGTCTACAAGAAGAAGGTTGTGTAGTAGACATCAAGCTCTTTTCTGGCGCCGTTGCCGGGGAGGTGAGTGCTTGAAGGTATATCTTTAGATCTTGCAATCGAGTCTTTTAGTTTCTTGTTTTATCACTAGTTTAGTTTATAAAAGAAAACTACAAAAAAGCAATTAAGTTTGCCTCTTACGCTTCATCTTTTTAATATCTTTCGTGAGTATGATGGAAAGGAAAATTGTGCCAAAGTGTTAGAAGAAGAATGCATTAAAATGTTTGGCACTAAATCTTTGAATGATGAGCCTGATTGCAATGCTGTTAGTATGAACTCCTTAATATCCATAGTACTAATGATGATTGCACTAGTTATGATGAAAATGTCTCTAAAAACATGTCAATTTTTGTGGAGTGCATTGGGTTTGCAAGTACACACCAAATAGGGAAGATAGATATTGCAAGAGGCATAAGTACTTAGAAACTAAATGGTTGCAAGAAAGGCTAGATGTTTGTGCTGAAAATTTAATTTTTCTTAGCCGTACTTGTGAACTTTGCAATGAACGTGATCATTTCAGTACCCAATGCAAGTTGTTTCATGATCGTATCGTGTCCAAAAATTGTGATGACTTGATTTCTCTTGCACATCATAATGAACTTAGTTTGTTCTTGGGTTATGAATAAATGATACATATAACTGAGGTTATTCCAGAATTTGCCCTTTATAGAGTTCTTAATTTTGATCTAGAAGAAATTTATATGTATTGTGCAGTGAATTGCATTGAAAATCCTTATATTGCCAATTACATAAAGAAAAGAAAACAAATAGAATATGAAAAGAATACTAATGAAAGGGAAGAGACTTCCCAATACCCTCCTACTGTTTATTATGATGAATCGGGTAACGAGGAGGAGCTTCCTATCCAATCAATCTCTTCAACAAGAAGCTTGAAAAAAATTAATTAAACCCACACATGGTGTGGTGAAGAAGAAGAAAATAAGAAATAATAGAGGTAAAAAGGTATTTCTCCCAAATAGTGTTGTTCCCATCACCATCATGCCTCATGAAAGTGAATCAAATATGTTGATGGAGGATGATGATATTGATGATGATTTTGTTATGCCTATTGCTTGTTGTGATGATTATGATTGGGAAGATAATGATACTTCTTATGATCTTGAAAATCTTTTTGGCACTTGCTTGGAAGAATATGATAATTGCTATACTATTGGTGCTATCCATACTATTAATGATGAGGGTGACTATGCTTATGATATGAAAAGGCCCAAGCTTGGGGATGCTACGTTTGATGAAGATGATGTTTTTGAGAATATATTTGCTGCAATTAATGTTTGTCCCAAGCTTGGGGATGCTATGTTTAATGAAGATGATATTTTCAGCCTCCCAAGTTTTGATATGCAAATTTGTTATGATGATAGCATGCCTCCTACTTATGATGATTATAATTATGAAAGTGGATTTGGAGAGGTCATGACTTTATTTAGTAATGATTCCACTATCTTGGAAGAGGTTTCAATTGATTATGATGAGAACAAAGTTGCTACTTATGATGATTAGTGTGATGACACTTATGCTATAAAAAGTAGTGATGATTATATTTATAAAACTTGTCATGCTTATGATTACCCTTTTTCTGAACATTACTCTTTTAATGTGGAAACAATTTATAGTATTTGAGTCTCTTATGATACTCCCACTATTCCGAATGAGAAGAATTTTGCTTATGTGGAGAGTAATAAAATCTCTATGCTTGTAGATCATGAAAAGAATGCTTTATGCAATAGTTATATTGTTGAATTCATTCATGATGCTACTGAAAATTATTATGAGGGAGGAATATATGCTTATAGGAGTTGCAATAATATCAAGTTTCCATTCTATATGCTAAAAGTTTTGAAGTTATGCTTGTTTTACCTTCCTATGTGTAACATCCCAAAATTCTAAATTTTGGAATGCTATTATAAATAGATAGATTTGCTTGATTGTGGTGTGATTGATCGAGTGAAATTCGGAACTTTTGAACGTCAAATGAGAGGGAATAAAAGGACTTTCCCAAACTTTCATTTTTTTATGATCTCTGTCAATTCAAATTCTTTTCATCACCAAACCCTGGAGAGAAGATGACATGACTTCTTCCATTTTTTTAAATGACAAGGGGTGTTGAAAATATTTGAATTTCATTTGAGAACATTTCCAATTCTGAAACTTTATGCAACTCAATGATTTTCACGAGAGAAGATAAAATGACTTCTTCAAATTATATGAAATATGAGTTGGGAGTTTCAAAGAAACTCAAATTCAAAATCAATTGAAATTATTTTTCAATTTGGGTTATTTGAGTTTTATTCAAATTATTTTCTCCAAAAACAAAATACATGGAAAATAGGGTAACATGATTCCCTACAATAGAAAATTGGAGAAAATTTTAATTGAAATCATTTTGGTGTTTTTTACATGATTTTTATTGGATTTTATTAGACTAGTAGCACTCTTTAAATTATGTGAATTTGCATGGATTTTATTTGGCATTATAAAAATGCCCATGTTGTAGAAAATCTTTTTCTGCAAATTTTGGTATATTATATGCCTATATAATATTTTAGTTATTATGTTTTTTTATTTTAGTTCAGTGAAAAAAACCCTTCCGCCGAACTGGGCCGGCCCAGCCAACCGGCCAGGCCACGGCCCAGCCCGACGCCCGCGCGCCCCCGGCCTCCTAAGCAGGACTCCGCCCGTCACACGCCGCAGTGCCGCCATGGCCGCCGTCCCCGCCTCGGACTCCGCGCCCGCCGCCTTTGCCTTACCCCTCCTCCAAGGCCACCTCCTCCCCTCCCCTATAAAGCCGCCCCCGCCGCCCCTCTCTCTCTCTTTTCCCCGCTGCTCGCCTGCATGCGCGGAACCGCCGCAGCCGCCGCCGCCGTCGGCGAGTTTCGCCGCCGCAACTGTGCCCTGCCGCCCCTCCTCCCCGCATTCGTGTCGCGCCCCTCCGCCGCCTTGCCGCGCGCCCGCATCCGCGCCGCGCCGCTCTCTCGCCGGAGCCGCTTCGCATCGCTGCTGCCGCGCCGGAGCTCGCCGTCGCCGCTGTCCCGCCTCGCCGGAGAAAAACCGCCACCGCCACCGGTTCAACTCACGCGGCCGGTATAAACCAAGAAAACCCGCCATTTTTTTATATATATAGTTCGGTTTTTCTTTTAGTACGGTTTAATTCTTTTGGTTTTGTTATATAGCTAGCTTTCACCCGTTTTGATCTGTAGTGAACAGTTTTTGTCCTTTAAGCGTTCTGTAGCGAACGTTCGTTCGGTAGCGTTTCTTTTTTTCTTTTTATTTCAGATTCCGACCAGGGACTTATCTGTGATGATTTTCTTTACAGTTTAGTCCCTGTTCTTCAAACGACCACATCTTTTCGCTCGTTTGTCCAAATCCAACGAAACCAATGCCCATGTCTTCGCTATGATCTCCTCTATCCAGATAAGCAACTTAAACATGTTTTTGAAAAGTTTAAAATTTGAATTAGATCTGATTTGTATTCAAGCTTTGTTTGATCATAAGTTGAGTTTCGTAGCTCCGTTTGAGTTGATTCTTTTTGCAAATCGAAGCTCTTGACCTGAACTTTCTGATAAGGCCAAATTCACATAATTTTGGTACTGTTAGAAATTTTTTTATGTTGCAATAGTTATTTGCTTGGTTTCGAAGTATTCCGAATCGTCTTCTTCGATCTTTCTGATATTTTGAGTGATTGCTTATGTGTGGTTACTATTGCTTGCTTACGATAGATTGACCGGAGTGTGACGAGTAGAACTATCAAGAGTTATGAGTGCGAATCATCTTCATCAACATTGCAGGCAAGTTCACACTTTGATCATATCCCTTTTCATACCTAGTTTTTATGCATTAGTCTCAACCCTCAAACATTGCATGAGTAGGATTGATAACATGTGGGTATTGGAAAGTAGTTGATGAGGTAGGAACCTATTGCCCTGCATTCAAACCTTGGGAGTTACTATTACGGTATGCTTATAGTGCCATGCTATGCTCGTAGACGTGGATTGGGTTTTGAGAGTATTCATGACAGATGTGAGATTGTTAATTAATGGTTTACTTAAGGTGGAAACTTAAACACACATCTGGGTGGATTGAGGTACCTGGGTATTCCAGGATTGCCTGTCTAGGCACCTGGGTAGACCATGATTGCCTGTTTTTTATGGACCGCCACCCAGGCTCAAAGGGATCATGAGATTATTCATACTAGAAACTTCCGTGTGCAGCCACAAGCTATTATGGGCTCTAGCATAGTTGATTAAGTCGTGTGAACTCTTACAGGGTAGACTAGCAGATGTAGGGGAAAGTAGGTGTAACGGTCTATCCATCGTAAGGTGCTAGCGCTTCTGAAAGACTATGCTCGGTCATCTGTCTTCTCAAACACCATGTAGTGCGAGAAACCAAACGGAGGCGATCGAGTCTTGTGCGGAAAAGTGCGCAAACCTCTGCAGAGTGTATAAACTAATCATGATTAGCCGTGTCCCTGGTTATGGACGTCTTGAGTATCTAGTACCTAGATTATCATGTGAATCTCATCACGTTACTTTAAATTAAGTTTGTTGGTTTTAATGATGTTATTTAATTGGGATTGAGAATGCTGTCAACCATTCTCAATGTTCAACAACCACCATGATAGTTAAATAAAATTTATTCCTTTGCAGTAGGGAAAAATTGGCTTTACGCAAAACTATAACCATAGAGCTTTTCCACCAGCCAAATATGCATGTAGTGATAGCCTTTATTCATCATTCTCTATGGTGTGAATTTGCCAGTACATTCAATGTACTGACCCTTTGTGGCTGCAACGTCTCATGTTGCAGGATTATCTTACGACGAGTAAGTGATACGTTAGGGTTACGATTTCTACACTCAACTTTGCCGTTGGTGTTGATGGGAATCCACAACCTTGTTACTTCCGCTATTTGGATTGAGGTAATAGTATTTACGTTACTTTAAACATGTGATTTACCTCTGTTATAAATCGTCGAGTACTGTGTGTGTCAGCATACCGATTCAGGGATGACACTTAAGCACAGAGACTTGATCCATTCGGGTCAGGTCGCTACAAGATGGTATCAGAGCACATGTTGACTGTAGGACGTGACCCTAGAAACTGGTAAGCCCATAGCAAAGATTTTTCTCTACAACTTTCCCTTTGAAAAAGATCTTTTACATCTCTTCTCTTCTGAGCTTATTCAAAAATTCCCTTTAGTGAGACCATACCCTTTTTCCCTTTTGACCACTCGAGGATAAGACTGATGAGACCACTCCAAGAAGTACAAGATATTGGACAACTAAGACTGCTTTGGAAGGAAGAGGATTTTACTATGCATCTGAATAATGGAAACTACAACGGTTGAAGACCGAAGACAAGGAGAATTTGAAGGCTCTGAAGAATTCCTAGATTTGTATGACCTAGGAAGGCTACCCTTTTGGAACTTGGCAGACTATGAAAGTTGTCAATACCCGAGATCAAGGTGTATCGGAGAAAGACTGAACCACGGAGTTAAAAACTCAAAGTTTTGTTAAGAAAACCCTAAGGCAGGAGATATCAACTATGGAAGATAGCTCATGGCAATGACAAGGGCAGAAACATGGTTATCCGTGATGTCATCGCCACTGATACTATGGTCACCGAGCTGAGCTAAACATGCATTTCTTCGGAAGGATGGGATGGTATAAGGCTGATGGAGCATCTATCAGCAAAGGATGCAGTTTTAACCTTAGCTGGTGTATCACCAAGATCTGGAGAATTACATCAGGAATTTTAAGATGGACCCGCGGGAAGCCGTATTTTCACAAGGAAGCATTCCGTGAAGAACTTAGGTCGAAGAAGCTGAAGTAGCCAAGCTGGAGGAGCAAAACCTCGAGATACCGGAGATTCGTCAGGAACTGAAGGACAGTAGGACCATGGTTCATGCGAAGGATGTTGAAAGCAGAAGTTTGGAATGCAACTCCAGAATATTAAAGGACGTCACGAGAGACTTCGCGTCAACAGAGTTGATCTGGCAAAAGAACTTGAGAAAGACAAGCATGATCGGAAGAAGCCATTGGAGGCATGAACAAGGCTTGAAGAGTTTGGAGACGTTGAAGATTTATTGACCTTTAGAAGACCAAACCCCTGTTATATACCTACGTTAGATGCGACATTTGTGAGCTGTCATTTGTTTGATGCTTTTCCCGACAGCCACAAATAAAATCTGTCTTTTCAAAACTTTTGTTTGTATTGTGTGTATCCCTCTCTATCTCTCTTATCTCACCCCAAACCCATGGACCCAATAGAGAGCGAATGGAGATGAACTCATGTTTTCCTAGACCGATAAGTCAATTGGAGACGGACCGATGGATTCAAAACATGGAGGATCACATGGAGAATAACCCTATAGTTGGAAATGATATGACCCAGCATGCTCCTCAGTGCTTTGAAAGAGGTGCTGCTACTTGGTGGAGGATATACCTAACCATGAATGGATGGCAAGGAGTAACCACTTGGAGAGAATTTAAGTTGACTATGCCAAAGCCTCGGCTTGTGTCCCAGAAGTTGAAGCCTTATTGGAAGGATATGAAGAAACCTTGTGCATGCAAGATTTCTGGAGAAATAGGACACACCCATAAAGAACACAAAGATGAATGCCCTAATTGTGAAGGAAGTCACCCAGTTGAAGAATGCCCAACTAGGCAAATTACTTGTTTCTTGTGTGAAGGGATTTCCCACTATCCTACTCAGTGTCACATTTACCCCATGGTATGAAGAACCGTACAACAGAAGAAAGAAGTAAAGAAAGGAGCCCTTATGGAAATTTTAGAAGAACCCGTGATGAAGGAAGATGTGGAGGACACACCTAAAAAGGACCCGAGTAAACCCTGCACTAAGTCTTGCTATTCATGTGGAGAAGAAGGTCACATCTCCCAAAATTGTTTGAATGGGGATCTAGTAGAATTCCCAACAGAGGAAGTAGAGTATGACCCACAAGAAATAGAAGCCATGATTGGCATGGAAAGGTCCAGGAAGAGAAGCAGATTGGATTCCAGGAAGGACCTGAGTCATATCACCTGTTACAAGTGCAAGGAGTCAGGGCACTACCTCAACAATTGCCCAAAAAGGAAACCTTGATACTTGTCAGAAGTAATATGTTTTAGTTGTAATGGAGCAGGGCACTTTGCCAGAGAATGCCCCAAGGAGAAGGAAACTTGTGCTAGATAGTTGAGTTTGCAACAAAAGAAATGGAGTAGTAGAAGTGAGAACATTTTCTTTTATATTGAGGTGTTGAGTTCAGACATGTAATGGAAAAACGAGAGATTGTAATCACTTGAGAATGAATAAAGTTAGCATCATTGGTACTGATATGGATCTTATGAGTCGTTACTCTATGAAGAAGAATTTTGGCCATTCTGAGGATATGAGAAATATGCTCTATGGAAGATTTGTGCATTTTAAGGGTGGTAGTACCCTGTAAGAACCGTTGACCCCTGGAAAAGATAAGGATACTCCACTGAGTAGATTTCGGACAAAACGAATACGAGTTTTGTCTCAGTATGTGTGATACCCCAAGAGTGTGTGGGATGAAGTTGGAGACCGTCAGTTGTTTGGACCAAATGTGATCAAGGAGTCAGAAGAGAATGTTAAGTTGATTCGAGATAGACTGAAGGTAGCTCAGTCCAGGCAGAAGACTTATGCAGACTTAAAAATGCAAGGAGGTAGTCTATGAAATTGGAGATAGAGCATGTCTTCATGTGTTCCCTCTGCGAGGAATTAAACGATTTGGAGTTAAGGGAAAATTAGCCCCGAGATTTGTAGGACATACTGAGTTTTGGAGCGTATGAGAGAAGTGGCCAACAAGTTGGAGTCATCCGAAGGACTGTCAGGAGTTCATGATGTGTTTCACGTTTCCCAGTTGAAGAAGTGCCATGCAGAGATGGCCAATATTCCCCTGTAAGGACGCTTGACCCTGGAAAGGATAATGATGTTCCACGAAGTGGAATATGGATTTCATAAGTATAAGTTTTCATTTCGGTATGAGGGATATCCCACGAGGATGAAGAGATGAATTACTATCGGATATAAAAGAGGTATGATGTTGGAAATATGGATCAATGGAAATTCCATGATGAGTCTGAGTAATCACGTCTTAGTTTGGTGCCAATAGAAGGAAGGCAGACAGTACAATTGGATGGATTTAAGTATGCTAGGAAGCTAGAAGTTGGAAGTTGGAAAAATGATCAGTTGCCCGATGATAAGTTCAAAGGACTACAAGTGATGAGATGGGCCATAACCCACAGGCCCCAGGACCTGCCAAGAAGCAAGCACATTCTTGCTGAAGGAAAAACCCTGGAGGAAGATACGACGTTTATCGGCAAACGATTTTATAGGAGTAACGCAAAACCTGAGAGTTGTGAAGGAATGATAGATGTTTGTTTGGCTTGCAGAATCAATGGATTATTCCGAACGCAGTTCCTGGACAAGAGAAATTCTGCAATGCTTGTGAGGATGACTGAGTGTTAGTATGCGAGATTCGCTAAACTGTATGCATGGTAATGATTTGGGTGCGGGATGGATTGATCACCATACCGACTTACTCTTATTATTCGCCTTGCTATATGGGATGGTAAATCTGAGTGACTTACGTATAGTAGAGAGACGGCGATATTAAACCTTGTTTAAGCCTTAGAATGGTATAGGTATTTTTTCCCTTGTACAAGGCAGCTTTGCCAACCGTAGGTTATACGGTGAGGATCAACCCAGACCCATTTCCTGCAGGAGAAACCACAAATGGTTGACCACCATGAGATATCGATAGTTGTTTAGTAATGGCGCCAGACCCGTCAGCTAAGAAGACCCAGTCATGGAAGAACCTTAGCAAGATGAAAGGACAGAAAAATTGTGGTAAAGGTTATGCCACTACCGGAAGAGCCCGGATAAGGAATTATCCTGAAGATCTAAGAAGACCGACACTATTAACAATATGAATGGAGTATATGAGTTTTGATGGAACCGTAACCATGCTTGTAACGGTGGTAGCACCCCAGACCCCGGTGATGATCGATGGATTTTGAGAAGACCCCAAACCCTAACCTTTTTCTTGCTAGCCTCTCCGAATCTCGAGGACGAGATTCATTTTAAGGGTGGTAGGTTTGTAACATCCCAAAATTCTAAATTTTGGAATGTTACTATCAATAGATAGATTTGCTTGATTGTGGTGTGATTGATTGAGTGAAATTCGGAACTTTTGAAAGTCAAATGAGAGGGAATAAAAGGACTTTCCCAAACTTTCATTTTTTTATGATCTCTGTGAATTCAAATTCTTTTCACCACCAAACCCTGGAGAGAAGATGACATGACTTCTTCCATTTTTTTAAATGACAAGGGGTGTTGAAAATATTTGAATTTCATTTTAGAACATTTCCAATTCTGAAACTTTATGCAACTCAATGATTTTCACGAGAGAAGATAAAATGACTTCTTCAAATTATATGAAATATGAGTTGGGAGTTTCAAAGAAACTCAAATTCAAAATCCATTGAAATTATTTTTCAATTTGGGTTATTTGAGTTTTATTCAAATTATTTTCTCCAAAAACAAAATACATGGAAAATAGGGTAACATGATTCCCTACAATAGAAAATTGTAGAAAAATTTATTTGAAATCATTTCGGTATTTTTAAAATGATTTTTATTGGATTTTATTAGACCAGTAGCACTCTTTCAATTATCTAAATTTGCATGGATTTTATTTGGCATTATAAAAATGCCCATGTTGTAGAAAATCTTTTTCTGCAAATTTTGGTATATTATATGCCTATATAATATTTTAGTTATTATGTTTTTTATTTTAGTTCAGTGAAAAAAAACCTTCCGCCGAACTGGGCCGGCCCAGCCAACCGGCCAGGCCGCCGCGCCAACATGGCCGCCGTCCCCGCCTCGGACTCCGCTCCCGCCGCCTTTGCATTACCCCTCCTCCAAGGCCACCTCCTCCCCTCCCCTATAAAGCCGCGCCCGCCGCCCCTCTCTCTCTCTCTTTTCCCAATGGCTTGCCTGCATGTGCGGAACCGCCGCAGCTGCCGCCGCCGTCGGCAAGTTTCGCCGCCGCAACTGCGCCCTGTCGCCTCTCCTCCCCGCATCCGCGTCGCGCCCCTCCGCCACCTTGGCGCGCGCCCGCATCCGCGCCGCGCCGCTCTCTTGCCGGAACCGCTTCGCGTCGCTACTGCCGCTCTCTCGCCGGAGCCGCTTCGCGTCGCTACTGCCGCGTCGGAGCTCGCCGTCGCCGCTGTCCCGCCTCGCCGGAGAAAAACCGCCACCGCCACCGGTTCAACTCACGCGGCCGGTATAAACCAAGAAAACCCGCCATTTTTTTATATATATAGTTCGGTTTTTCTTTTAGTACGGTTTAATTCTTTTGGTTTTGTTATATAGCGAGCGTTCACCCGTTTAGATCTGTAGCGAATAGTTTTCGTCCTTTAAGCGTTCTGTAGCGAACGTTCGTTCGGTAGCGTTTCTTTTTTTTCTTTTTATTTTAGATTCCGGCCAGGGACTTATATGTGACGATTTTCTTTACAGTTTAGTCCCTATTTTTCAAACGACCACATATTTTCGCTCGTTTGTCCAAATCCAATAAAACCAACGCCCACATCTGCGTTATGATCTCCTCTATCCAAATAAGCAACTTAAACATGTTTTTGAAAAGTTTAAAATTTGAATTAGATCAAATTTGTATTCAAACTTCGTTTGATCATAACTTGAGTTTCGTAGCTCCGTTTGAGTTGATTCTTTTTGCAAATCGAAGCTCTTGACCTGAAATTTCTGATAAGGCCAAATTCACATAATTTTGGTACTGTTAGAAATTGTTTTATGTTGCAAGAGTTATTTGCTTGGTTTCGAAGTTTTCCGAATCGTCTTCTTCGATCTTTTTGATATTTTGAGTGATTGCTTATGTGTGGTTACTATTGCTTGCTTACGATAGATTGACCAGAGTGTGACGAGTAGAACTATCAAGAGTTATGAGTGTGAATCATGTTCATCAACATTGCAGGCAAGTTCACACTTTGATCATATCCCTTTTCATACCCAGTTTTTATGCATTAGTCTCAACCCTCAAACATTGCATGAGTAGGATTGATAACATGTGGGTATTGGGAAGTAGTTGATGAGGTAGGAACCTATTTCCTTGCATTCAAACCTTGGGAGTTACTATTACGTTATGCTTATAGTGCCATGCTATGCTCGTAGACGTGGATTGGGTTTTGAGAGTATTCATGACGGATGTGAGATTGTTAATTAATGGTTTACTTAAGGTGGCAACTTAAACACACATCTGGGTGGATTGAGGTACCTGGGTATTCCAGGATTGCCTGTCTAGGCACCTGGGTAGACCAGGATTGCTTGTTTTTTATGGACCACCACCCAGGCTCAAAGGGATCATGAGATTATTCATACTAGAAACTTCCGTGTGCAGCCACAAGCTATTATGGGCTCTAGCATAGTTGATTAAGTCATGCGAACTCTTACAGGGTAGAATAGTAGATGTAGGGGAAAGTAGGTGTAATGGTCTATCCATCGTAAGGTAGCTCTTCTAAAAGACTATGTCTCGGTCATCCGTCTTCTCAAACACCATGTAGTGCGAGAAACCAAACTGAGGCGATCGAGTCTTGTGGGGAAAAGTGCGCAAACCTCTGCAGAGTGTATAAACTAATCATGATTAGCCGTGTCCCCGGTTATGGACGTCTTGAGTATCTAGTACCTGGATTATCATGTGAATCTCATCACGTTACTTTAAATTAAGTTTGTTGGTTTTAATGATGTTATTTAATTGGGATTGAGAATGCTGTCAACCATTCTCAATGTTCAACAACCACCATGATAGTTAAATAAAATTTATTCCTTTGCAGTAGGGAAAAATTGGCTTTACGCAAAACTATAACCATAGAGCTTTTCCACCAGCCAAATATGCATGTAGTGATAGCCTTTATTCATCATTCTCTATGGTGTGAATTTGTCGGTACATTCAATGTACTGACCCTTTGTGGCTGCAACGTCTCATGTTGCAGGATTATCTTACGACGAGTAGGTGATACGTTAGGGTTACGATTTCTACACTCAACTTTGCCGTTGGTGTTTATGGGAATCCACAACTTTGTTACTTTCGCTATTTGGATTGAGGTAATAGTATTTACGTTACTTTAAACATGTGATTTACCTCTGTTATAAATCCTCGAGTACTGTGTGTGTCAGCATACCGATCCAGGGATGACACTTAAGCACAGAGACTTGATCCATTCGGGTCGGGTCGCTACACTATGCAAGTTGATTATTGTTCCCATAAGTTGTTTTCTCACAAAATACCTATGCATAGGAAGTGGGTTAGAATTAAATGTGCTAGTCATATTCTTCAAGATGCTCTCTTTATGTTACAATTCTTATCTTTTATGTGAGCATCATTGAAATCATCATGCCTAGCTAGGGGCGTTAAACGATAGCGCTTGTTGGGAGGCAACCCAATTTTATTTTTATTCCTTGCTTTTTGTTCCTGTTTAGTAATAAATATTTCATCTAGCCTGTCTTATGGTTGTGTTTTTTGTCTTTAATTAGTGTTTGTGCCAAGTAGAACCTTTGGGAAGACTTGGGGAAAGTCTTTGCGATCATGCTGTAAAAAACAGAAACTTTAACGCCCACGAGAATTGCTGCCATTTTTTATTGGAGAGTGCTATTTAGTTAATTATTTTTGAAGATGATTAATAGATAAGTTCCTCACGTCCAGAAATTTATTTGAGAATTTTATGAGTTCCAGAAGTATACGTTTGATCCAGATTACTACAGACTGTTCTGTTTTTGACAGATTCTGTTTTCTATGTGTTGTTCGCTTATTTTGATGAATCTATGGCTAGTAAAATAGTTTATATACCATAAAGAAGTTGGAATACAGTAGGTTTAACACCAATATAAATAAATAATGAGTTCACTACAGTATATTGAAGTGGTGTTTTTCTTTCTTTCGCTAACGAAGCTCACGAGTTTTCTCTTAAGTTTTGTGTTGTGAAGTTTTCAAGTTTTGGGTAAATATTCGATGGGCTATGGAATAAGGAGTAGCAAGAGCCTAAGATTGGGGATGCCCAAGGCACCCCAAGGCAAAATTCAAGGACAACCAAAAGCCTAAGCTTGGGGATGCCCAGAAGGCATCCCCTCTTTCGTCTTCGTTCATCGGTAACTTTACTTGGAGCTATATTTTTATTCACCACATGATATGTGTTTTGCTTGGAGCGTCATTTTATTTACTTTTGTTTTGCTTGCGGTTTGAATAAAATACCAAGATCTGAAATTCTTAAATTTTAGAGATTCTTCATATAGTTGCATGATTATTCGACTACTCATTGATCTTCACTTATATCTTTCGGAGTAGTTTGTCATTTGCTCTAGTGCTTCACTAATATCTTTTTAGAGCACGGTGGTGGTTTTATTTTGAAGAATTAGATGAACTCTCGTGCTTCACTTGTATTATTTTGAGATTCTTTAGAACAGCATGGTAGTTTGCTTTGGTTATGAAACTAGTCCTAATATGATGGGCATCCAAGAGGGATATAATAAAAACATTCATATAAGTGCATTGAGTACTAAGAGAAGTTTGATACTTGATAATTGTTTTGAGATATGGAGATAGTGATATTAAAGTTGTGCTAGTTGAGTAGTTGTGAATTTGATAAATACTTGTGTTGAAGTTTGCAAGTCCCGTAGCATGCACGTATGGTAAACGTTGTGTAACAAATTTGAAACATGAGGTGTTATTTGATTGTCCTCCTTATGAGTGGCGGACAGGGACGAGCGATGGTCTTTTCTTACCAATCTACCCCCCTAGGAGCATGCGCGTAATACTTGGTTTTTGATGACTTGTAGATTTTTGCAATAAGTATGTGAGTTCTTTATGACTAATGTTGAGTCCATGGATTATACGCACTCTTACCCTTCCATCATTGCTAGCCTCTTCGGTACCGTGCATTGCCCTTTCTCACATTGAGAGTTGGTGCAAACTTCGCCGGTGCATCCAAACCCCGTGATATGATACGCTCTATCACACATAAACCTCCTTATATCTTCCTCAAAACAGCCACCATAGCTACCTATTATGGCATTTCCACAGCAATTCCGAGATATATTGCCATGCAACTCTCCACCGTTCCGTTTATTATGACACGCATCATCATTGTCATATTGCTTAGCATGATCATGTAGTTGACATAGTATTTGTGGCAAAGCCACCATTCATAATTCTTTCATACATGTCACTCTTGGTTCATTGCATATCCCGGTAGACCGCCGGAGGCATTCATATAGAGTCATACCTTGTTCTAGTATCGAGTTGTAATCATTGACTTGTAAATAAATAGAAGTGTGATGATCATCATTTAATAGAGCATTGTCCCAATAAAAAAGAGAGAAAGGCCAAATAAAAAAAAGAAGGCCCAAAAATAAGATAAATGAAAAGGGACAATGCTACTATCTTTTTTTCCACACTTGTGCTTCAAAGTAGCACCATGATCTTCATGATAGAGAGTCTCTTGTTTTGTCACTTTCATATACTAGTGGGAAATTTTCATTATAGAACTTGGCTTGTATATTCCAACAATGGGTCTTCTCAAGTGCCCTAGGTCTTCATGAGCAAGCAAGTTGGATGCACACCCACTTAGTTTCTTTTGTTGAGCTTTCATGCATTATAGCTCTAGTGCATCCGTTGCATGGCAATCCCTACTCCTTGCATTAACATCAATTGATGGGCATCTCCCTAGCCCATTGATTAGCCGCGTCGATGTGAGACTTTCTCCTTTTTGTCTTCTCCACATAACCCCCTCATTATATTCTATTCCACCCATAGTGCTATATCCATGGCTCACACTCATGTATTGCGTGAAAGTTGAAAAAAGTTTGAGATTAATGAAGTATGAAACAATTTCTGGGCTTGTCATCGGGGTTGTGCATGATGAGAGCATTCTTGTGTGACGAAAATGGAGCATGACCGAACTATAAGATTTTGTAGGGATGAACTTTCTTTGGCCATGTTATTTTGAGAAGACATGATTGCTTAGTTAGTATGCTTGAAGTATTATTATTTTTATGTCAATATTAAACTTTTGTCTTGAATCTTATGGATCTGAACATTCATGCCAAAATGAAGAGAATTACATGGATAAATATGTTAGGTAGCATTCCACATCAAAAATTCTGTTTTTATCATTTACCTACTCAAGGACGAGCAGGAATTAAGCTTGGGGATGCTGATACGTCTCCAACGTATCTATAATTTTTGATTGTTCCATGCTATTATATTATCAACCATGGATGTTTTATATGCATTTATATGCTATTTTATATGATTTTTGGGACTAACCTATTAACCTAGAGCCCAGTGCCAGTTTCTGTTTTTTTCCTTGTTTTAGAGTATCGTAGAAAAGGAAAATCAAACAGAGTCAATTGACTTGAAACTTCACGGAACTTATTTTTGGACTAGAAGAAGTCCACGGAGTATCGGAGATGGACCAAGAGAGTCCCGGGCTGCCCACGAGGATGGGGGCGCCCCCCCCCCCCTAGGCGCGTCCCCCTGCCTCGTGGACAGCCCGGAGATCCACCGATGTACTTCTTTCTCCCATATATACCCATATACCCTAAAAACATCCAGGAGCACAATAGATCAGGAGTTCCGCAGCCAGAAGCCTCCATAGCCACCGAAAACCAATCTAGACCCGTTCCGGCACCCCGCCGGAGGGGGGAATCCCTCTCCGATGGCCATCTTCATCATCCCGCTGCTCTCCATGACGAGGAGGGAGTAGTTCTCCCTCGAGGCTCAGGGTATGTACCAGTAGCTATGTGTTTGATCTCTCTCTCTCGCGCGTGTTCTTGAGGTGGTACCATCTTGATGTATCGCGAGCTTTGCTATTATAGTTGGATCTTATGATGTTTCTCCCCCTCTACTTTCTTGTAATGAATTGAGTTTTCCCTTTGAAGTTATCTTATTGGATTGAGTCTTTAAGGATTTGAGAACACTTGATGTATGTCTTGCGTGGGATACCTGTGGTGACAATGGGGTATTCTATGATCCACTTGATGTATGTTTTGGTGATCAACTTGCGGGTTCCGTGACCTTGGGAATCTATGCATAGGGGTTGCCACACGTTTTCGTCTTGACTCTCCGGTAGAAACTTTGGGGCACTCTTTGAGGTTCTATGTGTTGGTTGAATAGATGAATCTGAGATTGTGTGATGCATATCGTATAATCATACCCACGGATACTTGAGGTGACATTGGAGTATCTAGGTGACATTAGGGTTTTGGTTGATTTGTGTCTTAAGGTGTTATTCTAGTACGAACTCTAGGGCTATTTGTGACACTTATAGGAATAGCCCAACGGATTGATTGGAAAGAATAACTTTGAGGTGGTTTCGTACCCTACCATAATCTCTTCGTTTGTTCTCTGCTATTAGTGACTTTGGAGTGACTCTTTGTTGCATGTTGAGGGATAGTTATGTGATCCAATTATGTTATTATTGTTGAGAGAACTTGCACTAGTGAAAGTATGAACCCTAGGCCTTATTTCCTAGCATTGCAATATCGTTGACGCTCACTTTTATCATTAGTTACCTTGCTGTTTTTATATTTTCATATTACAAAAACCTATATCTACTATCCATATACCACTTGTATCACAATCTCTTCGCCGAACTAGTGCACCTATACAATTTACCATTATATTGGGTGTGTTGGGGACACAAGAGACTCTTTGTTATTTGGTTGCAGGGTTGCTTGAGAGAGACCATCTTCATCCTATGCCTCCTACGGATTGATAAACCTTAGGTCATCCACTTGAGGGAAATTTGCTACTGTCCTACAAACCTCTGCACTTGGAGGCCCAACAACGTCTACAAGAAGAAGGTTGTGTAGTAGACATCACCCGCCGTTCACTGGACGCTGGACGACCACTTCCTCGTATGATGTATACATGGTGGATGCACCAAAGGAAAACAGCAGCGACGACAAGGAAGACCCAGTTGAGGATAAACCTTCCGAAATACAGTCCAAGCGCCGGCGTCAGCGGCGCCGCTCTAAGTCACGCCGCAGCAAAGATAGCAACACCGGCACAGGAGAAGATGACACTCCAGAAGGTGCCAAAGAGAACGGGACCTCGCCGACACAACAAACGAACAAGATGAACGGGAAGATGCACAGGTTAGCCCTGTTAAACAGGCCACGCACAAAGATTCGGAGGACGATAGTTACCTTCCGCTCTCCAAGGATGAGGTGAGCCTCGGCACCGAAGATTTCATCGTGCCCGAGGAACCTCTTGAACTGGAGCGCTTCAAGCGCCAACTAATAGCCACTGCAAGGAGCCTGAAAAAGAAGAAGCAGCAGCTTCAAGCTGACCAAGATCTGCTCAATGATAAATGGACTGATGTCCTAGTAGCCGAAGAATATGGCCTCAAGCGCCCAACCAAAAGCTACCCAAAGCGTAAATTGCTACCTCGGTTCGACGAGGAGGCACCGGAGTATATACCACCATCATACAATGCGGCTGACCGACCACCACGTGGTCGGGACAAAACGGCAGCTCATGCTGAACACCAGCCTGCCCCGCCTCGTCACTCAAGCAAAGGTAACTTAGACCACGGCCATACATATGACCTCCGGCAAAACCTGAACAATAAAGCAGGACATACCAGATCAATCAACGGATCACGAGGATGCGCCTCGACACGTGACAACGGCCACCTGTTCGGACGTGACAAACCCAGTCATGCACGGGCTGAACACCACAGACGGACTCCATCAGAGCTGCGTCACGATATGGCCCGATATAGAGGCCCCGCACACCCTCATTGCTTAACTGATGAGGTCCTGGATCACAAATTCCCAGAAGGCTTCAAACCAGTGAATATAGAATCATACGATGGAACCATGAACCCCGCAGTGTGGATAGAGGACTTCATTCTCCACATCCATATGGCCCGCGGAGATGATCTCCACGCCATCAAATACCTCCCTCTAAAACTCAAAGGGCCAGCTCGGCATTGGCTAAACAGTCTGCCTGAAAATTCCATTGGCAGCTGGGAGGATTTGGAAGAGGCTTTCCTCGATAACTTCCAAGGTACATATGTTTGACCTCCGGACGCTGATGACTTAAGCCATATAGTTCAATAGCCCAGAGAGTCCGCCAGGAAATTCTGGACAAGGTTTCTAGCTAAAAAGAACCAAATCGTTGACCGTCTGGACGCCGAAGCTCTAGCAGCTTTCAAGCATAGCATCCGCGACGAATGACTCGCTCGCCACCTCGGCCAAGAAAAGCCAAAATCCATGGCGGCCCTCATGACACTCATGACCCGCTTTTGTGTGGGCGAGGACAGTTGGTTGGCCTGTAGCAAAAACAATGCAAGCGACGCCGGCACCCCTGAAGTTAAAAGCAACAAAGATAAATCTCGACGCAATAGATACAAGCACCGAAACAACAGTGACAACACCGAGGATACGGCGGTCAACGCCGGATTCAGTGGCTCTAAGTCCGGTCAGCGGAAGAAGCCGTTCCAAAAGAACAATTCGGGCCCATCCAGCTTAGACCGCATACTTGATCGTCCATGCCAGATTCACGGCACCCCCGACAAGCCTCCTAATCATACAAATAGAGAGTGCTGGGTTTTCAAACAGGCCGGAAAATTAAACGCCGAGAACAGGGAAAAGGGATCGCAAAGCAAGGACGATGACGAAGATCCACGGCAACTGAACATAGGGGGACAGAAGAAGTTTCCCCCTCAGGTCAAAACGGTGAACATGATATATGCTACCCACATCCCCAAGAGGGAGCACAAGCGTGCGCTCAGGGACGTCTACGCGATAGAGCCAGTCGCCCCAAAATTCAATCCATGGTCATCATGCCCGATCACCTTTGATCGCCGGGATCACCCGACCAGTATCCGTCACGGGGGTTCAGCCGCACTAGTCTTAGACCCAATAATTGACGGGTTTCACCTGACTCGCGTCCTTATGGACGGTGGTAGCAGCCTCAATCTGCTCTATCAGGATACAATGTAGAAAATGGGCATTAGGCCATCCAGGATCAAGCCTACAAGAACTACCTTTAAAGGAGTCATACCAGGTGTAGAGGCCAGCTATACGGGCTCAATCACATTAGAAGTCATCTTCGGATCCCCGGACAACTTCCGAAGCGAGGAGTTAATCTTCGATATTGTCCCATTCCGCAGCGGCTATCACGCATTGCTCGGACGAACTGTGTTTGCTCGATTCAACGCAGTACCACACTATGCTTATCTCAACCTCAAGATGCCCGGTCCATGCGGCATCATAACAGTCAATGGAAATACAGAACGCTCTCTCCATACAGAAGAGCACACATCTGCCCTAGCAGCAGAAGTACGAAGCGGCCTTCTCAAGCAGAACCTTCATTCGGTCGTCGAGCCCTTGGACACCCTTAAGAGAGTCCGAACTACTCTGCAGCAGGAGAGCTCGGCTCATTAGGAGCTCGACTAGCAATCCGGCCTCCATCTCAGTCCCGACCAAGCGGTGGCATGCATGCCGCGCGTACATAACTACACACTCAAAATTCCATGGGCATCAATGGAGGCATAGCTAGCTTGTGATCAACAGCACGGCTCAACCGACATTGGATACACACATACTTTCACTTTTGCTTATTTTCTTTTCAAGTTTTAATCCTACATGCCCCATCGGGTGGTCTGGTTATCGGTCCTCTTGAAGGAACACACCAAGATGGCGAGGAGCGCAGACATACGGGGACTTTTTAGGTGATTCCGTTAACGATAACTCTACGTGTTTTCCAGGATCCACATATAGGTCTCCCCTGGTTTCGGCATGTTACATAGCCTGTTGCTTATTGCACTATTTGTATCAATGCGCCTTGACGAACTAATTGCATTACAATGAAAACAGTTTGTAGCTGGAGTTGTAGGACCCCAGTTTTTACCTTTACGTCTTATCGGTTTTCTTTCTCTCTTTTCTTTTTCAGATTCCCGTGGATAACCCCATCAGGTAGCACCTGTACACTTTGGTACATTTGAAGTTTGCCAGGGGATCTATAGCACTCCACACTATGGCAACAAAAGTCCGAACACTTTCTATAAGTATAGTTCGGCACCCCAAATTTAGCATTATATGCATTGGCTCTGAATCATGTCTTTGGTCAATAGTTGGGTTACCCGGCTCCTGTGCTTTCTACCCTATGTTCCGCTACATCGGCTAGGGTAGTAAAGGGATAACTACTGCGATTGTGTCCTGGTCTAAACCGGATGAGAACCTCAGTAGAGAAAGCTGAAAACTGACTGTCAAGATGTGGCGAGAGCTAGTCAGCTGTTCAGAGGTCTCAAATCGTTGGAGATTTTTCCGCATTTCGCGAAGGATCGGTACTTCCCGATTAGACGCTGACAGCACTCTGGTTCGTATACCAGGGGTTGCACCTATGTTTTATTATAAAACTCCTATGGCTAAGTGAGCGCGTTCAAGCCGCATAGTCTGGTTGCCTGGTTCATTGCGCTAAACAACTCCTTCAAGGACCATATAATTGGATCAAGAATGTTTAGATTCCATCCCGAACACCTCCGTACTACCTACGCGAGGGCAGAAGCCGACGATTGGTTAACCCTAAGATTTCATACAACACGGCCGCACAGGAGGAAACAATCAAAACATAATAAAAATTATATTACAAAGTGCATTTTTTTCATCATACAAGGAAAAACATGAATGTATTCATTCGAGAATAACGTCCTGCCCGCACTGCGTCGCTACAAGCCGAGATCCCTCCAGGACATCCGCAAAATATCGCTCGGGTGTGCGGTGCTCCTTGCCCTCCGGTGGCCCCCGGGCCACCTCGACGGCGTCCATCTTCGCCCACCACATCTTGCAACGAGCGAAGGCCATACGGGCACCCTCGATGCAGACTGATCGCTTGACGATGTCTAGCCGCGGACAAACCTCCACCACCCGCTTCACGAGGCCAAAATAACTGCTAGGTATAGCTTTGGCTGGCCATAGTCAGATTATTGAATCCTTCATGGCCAGTTCGGCCACCCTGTGCAGCTCGACCAACTGTTTTAGTTGATTGGCAAAGTCCATCGGATGTTCTGGCATATCATACTGCGACCAGAACAGCTTCTCTGATGAATCCCCTTCCTTGGCTTGGAAGAACTCCGCAGCATCGGATACACTACGTGGCAGATCCACAAAAGCCCCTGGGCAACTCCGAATCTGGGTTAGTATAAAGGTACTTCCTCTCCACATACTTGCTTTGCATGTTAAACGCCTTACCCGCTGCGATCTTCTTCGCCTCCTGGATCTCCTGGAGAGCGTCCCATTCCGTGCGGCCTTTGCGCTCTGACGAGCCTTGGTAAGTTCAGCCTCTTGAGCCGACGCCTCGTGCTCCAAAGCTTCACACTTCTTAACCACGTCTTGGAGATCCTGCTGGACCTCGCCGACTCGGGCCTTGAGCTTCTTACGGGCGGCTTGCTGTTGGATAGCCTTCCCCTCAGCTTTGGCTAGGGCCTTTCTCAGGGCCTCGACCTCGGTCGTCGCTTCTATACAAATCATGTCATTTTGGTCATCGCATAAAATTTTCTTCTTTTCGAATATATAACAGGTTATTGCTTACCTTGTTTCTCCTGGTGATGCCTCTTCACTTGGCTCAGCTCTCCCTCGGCCTCCGCCAGTTTCTGCTTTAGTCCGGAGACTTCGGCAGTATGCGAGGCCGCAACTAGCAACGATGCATGTATTTAAGAAAATTTTAGTTAGTTTCCTGTCATAGGAGATTGATCCCCTGTCCGGTTTTTTTTCTTTCCGAACACCGGACAATGTCTCAGGGGCTACTGTCTACATTGGGATTCTCTCCTCTTGGCGTCACTTACCTCAAAACCTGTCAGCAGGTTGTTGCAGGCCTCGGTTAGTCCACTCTTGGCGGACTGAACCCTTTCAATCACCGTGCCCATAAGGACACGATGCTCATCCATAATGGAAGCGCCTCATAGCGCGTCTAGCAGGTCATCCGGTGCCCCTGGTTGGACAGGGGCCACAGGTGGAATAGGCATCCCCCCTTCTTTCAAAGGAGGGTGTGTGCTGGATTCCGGAGCCACCTCGATCTCCGAAATTGAGTCCGGTTGAGGGTCGAACTGTGTACGGCCCTCCCCGCCAGTCTCCATGGGGATTGATTCCCCTTGGTGTCCGGCGACGGGGGTTTCACCTTCGGGCGCCTCCTGAGCCTCTCCCCCACCGGAGATAGTCCTTCGGGATAGCACCTCCGCATCATCCTTGGTCTTGGGGGAGTGTGCGGCCGGCAGGGAGTCGCTGGCCATCGCCTTGGAATCCAGGGAGCCTCCTAACGAGGATCGCGGGGAGTTGTTGTGGGTCGGACTACAATAACATTGCCAATCATTTCAATACAATGAGGAGGAGAAACTTTATGGGAGGATAAGGTATTAGTACTTATGATGTGGCCCGAGGCTTAGCGCGGGGGCATCCCTCCGGACTGTCATCAACGTCCCATGCAGAGTTATCCGCTAGGGAGCCCTTCCCCTTTTTGGGTGCCTCCACCTCCAGTGTTGTGGAGGCCGCCCTCTTCTTCCTCCCCCTGTCGGGGGGAGAGTCGCTCTCCTCCTCCTCCTCATCCGCATCATCTTCGGTAGCGGGGGAATGGGCCTTGTCTTCGGACGCCGCGTCCGAAGTGCCCTTGTGGCGGGGGCCATTCCGGACCCCCTTGGCCTTTCCTGGGGCCTTCTTCTCTGGTGCCTTATAAGGCGCCGGCTCCGACATCTTCGCTAAACGCGGAATGACCGGCTCTTCGGGCAAGGGAGATGGACACCGGATCTGCTTCGCCATCTTTAACCAGTACTAAAAAGCAATGGTAATGAAAGCTTAGATATCACCCTTGAAACAAGCAAGTAAGGGAAGTGTTGAAAATAACATACCTCGTTGGGGAGGTGATTTATGTCGTGACCACGGTCTGAATCAGTGGCACACGGTATCTCGTTGCCCTTGAGAAGCAACTTCCAGGCATCTTCATGAGTCATTTCGAAGAGCCTCACAAAGGTATGGTGTTTCTTCGGGTTGAAATACCATAGAGGACGGTGTCGGTGTCAAAACCGGCGGATCTCGGGTAGGGGGTCCCGAACTATGCGTCTAAGGCGGATGGTAACAGGAGGCAGGGGACATGATGTTTTACCCAGGTTCGGGCCCTCTTGATGGAGGTAATACCCTACGTCCTGCTTGATTGTTCTTGATAATATGAGTGTTACAAGAGTTGATCTACCACGAGATCAGAGAGGCTAAACCCTAGAAGCTAGCCTATGGTATGATTGCCTGTTGTCCTACGGACTAAAACCCTCCGGTTTATATAGACACTGGAGGGGGCTAGGGTTACACAAGGTCGGTTACAAAGGAGGAGATATACATATCCATATTGCCTAGCTTGCCTTCCACACCAAGTAGAGTCCCATCCGGACATGGGACGAAGTCTTCAATCTTGTATCTTCATAGTCCAACAGTCCGGCCAAAGGATATTGTCCGACTGTCCGGAGACCCCCTAATCTAGGACTCCCTCAGTAGCCCCTGAACCGGGCTTCAATGACGATGAGTCCGGCGCGCAGTGTTGTGTTCGGCACTGCAAGGCGGGTTCCTCCTCCGCATACATCATGGAAGAGTTTTGAATACAAGGATAGTGTCCGGCCCTGCAAAATAAGTTCCACATACCACCATAGAGAGAATAATATTTCCACAAATCTAATCTGCTAACATGTTTCGATAGCACGACATTACGCCATGGCCTGGTTATTATTTGAACGCTTTTCTCAACCAGCTCCGCACATATCGCGAAGCGGTTTTCTTGACACGTCTTGTCAAAGCAGAGATCGTGTTCCCTTTATCACGGGATTCTCATCAATACGGACATGGGTAACCCAACCGTGCCATCAATTACGGCGCCTGGGGAATAAGAGGTTTTACCAGGCAAGTGGGGAGACACATCGCCTCTTCCGCCCTTATAAAGGGATAATGATTTACTTTTTTCACCCACGCCTTCTTATTCCTCGCTTACCCATTCCCGCACACTCGAGCTCTAGCGCCCAAGCTCGCGTTCTTCTTCTCAAACCACTCCAAGCATGTCAGGAGCAGGAGGCAAGTGGATTGTGACGGAGGAGAATGTCAAAAAATTACGGGAATCCGGATATCTGGCCGCGGATATCGCGCACCGGCTACCCGATGCGGGGTAGATCATCCCAACGCCCGAACCCCATGAGAGGGTAGTTTTCCTTACCCATTTCGTCCGCGGACTGGGATTTCCCCTCCGCCTGTTTGTCCGCGGACTCATGTTCTACTATGGGCTGGATTTTCATGATCTGTGTAACACCCCGGTGTAATGATGCTACAGTAACCCCTGGGGTTAAGTTAATCTTTTTGCTAAACATGTTCCTGATCATTATTGTCTCATGTTCTTTCAAATTCCAATTGAATTCAAATTCAAATTCTGTGCCAAATAATCCACAACTAATATTGGTGGTGAACCAACATTTTTGCAAAAGGTTTAAGTGGCCTAAACTACTTAAAACAATGACCTAAGCAATAAATTAAATGCTTTTTTAATTTATAAAATTGGCTTTCTTTTTCTAAAGCCTCCCAACCCTTTTGTGGCAGTGCACTTTAATTCTTTGAAATTGTTTTGGCCAGTCGCATAATTTTGCAAAGTCATTATTGGCTAAAAAGAAAATGCAAAAGCTGCTGAAAAAAAGGAAAAGGAGAAGTAGAGGGGAGAGAGAGAGGCCCTCTACCTCACTCAGGCTTCGGCCCACCCGGCCAGCCGACCCAGCCTGGTCGGCCCAGTCGGCCCAGCTCCCTGCACCGCACCCCCCCTTCCTGTTCCCCGACCCGAGTCGCTACAGGCGTCGTCCCCACCGGACCTGCCTGGCCGGCGACGCCCGGGCGAGGGGATAAGGCCTGCGCCTCCTCACCTCCGTGATCCCCGCCTCCACTTGCACCACCCACTCCCCTCTCCCACTCCGCCTAATCCTCCTCTCCTCTCTCCCTTCAGATCCATCACCACCGAGCTCCGTCGCCGCCGAGCACCGCGCTCCACCGCGGCCACCGGCGCCCATTCCTCCCTCCGTGGTGTCTAGGAGGTCCGCGGTGGACTGCTTCTTCCTCCTCGTCACCGGGTCGAGCCCGAGGAACACCACCTTCGTCGCTCGCTCTTCTTCCCCAACTGCGGCCACCGCTACACCGCCGTTCGACCCGCCCTGAGTCTGCAGCTACTAAACCTCCGAGGGCCACCGTGTGTGCCGCCCGGTGAGCCCCTCTTCTTCTCCCCTCGCTCCCCTGGCCTCTCGCACTACCATAGCCACCGCGCCGCCATGACCGAGCTCAGCTCCGCGGAGCAGCTGGCCGCCGTTGTTGCCATGCTCGCCTGAGCACGGGAACGTGCTCAGTGCAGCCCGCCGAAGCCGCCCGTGCCGCTTGCCCACCTCGTCGACCCCCGTAGCATGATCCCGATGAGGTCCTGAACGCCACCACCGCCTCCACTCGTCGCCGATGCCGTTTTCGGCAGTTCCAGCTCCGGCCGGCCTCACCACGCGACGCGGCGGGATCTCCTTGTTCGAACGCGCCAAGTCCCGGGCCAAATGACCCCTTGTGCGCAATTCCCGGTGAAGTCCGGCGAGCCCCGCCACAGTTTTGGTCGCCGGCGGCGAAACCCCCGACGCCGCCGACGTGCCACGCCTGGGGCCCGCCTCTGGGTCACTGCCCGTGGGCCCCCTGGCCCCAGTTGACCGTGGTCAACTATGCTGACTGGGCACACAGTGTCTCTGACACGCGGGACCCATCGCATTTTTTGTTAAATAAACATTTTTTCTAAATAAAAATGATTAATTAAAACGTTAGTTAATTAGTACTAACTAGTCACTGACTACTGGGGCCCACGCCCCCTAACTAACCATGTTAGTTTAGTTAAGCCTCTGTTAGACAGAGAGGCTGACAGGTGGGTCCCACCTGTTAGTTTGACAGGTCAGCAGAGCTGACGCAGTGCTGACGCAATAAACCTTTTCTGCTTTTAAAATAATTCAGAAATTGGTTTAAACTTCGAAAATCCGTAACTTTTAAACCGTAGCTCGGATCGTAAAAGTTTATATATGAAAAACGCCCAGAAAAATGAGACGAATCCGAATATGCGGTCCATTCATCTGTCACATGCCCCTAGCATGCTGAAGATGGAACATTCCCCCTCCGATCATCTGTTTGATACAGGTCCGGAACCAGGAATTCATTCCTGATTGAATTTTCCCTCCTTCACCCCCTTTATCGTGTAGCCTTACCTTAGGTCACACCCGGCATAGCTTATTGCCATGTTATGCATTGTGATGCTATGCTTGCTTTATATTTACTGTTTCTTCCCCCTCTTCTCTCCGGTAGACCCCGAGACCGATGTCGCCCCTGTGATCGACTACGTCGACGACGTCCCCTCCTTGCCAGAGCAACCAGGCAAGCCCCCCTTTGATCATCCCGATATCGCCCATTCCATTCTCTCATGCTTGCATTAGAACTGCTACTGCTTTATGTGTGATCCCACTCTGATGCATAGCCTGTTGTTGTTACCTGCTTTCATACCTTACCTGCTTATCCTAAACTACTTAGTATAGGTTGGTTAGTGATCCATCAGTGACCCCCCCCCACCTTGTCCCAGTTGCCTCGCTTTATGTTCGATGACTCGATCAACGTGATCAAAGACCAGGCCCCGACACCACACATCACTTTCTCCTTAGTTGCTCGATACTACTGGGTTACTATCGAGTGCCGAGGGTGAGACCTCTTTAGTACTTCTGTTGTTAACCTGTAGTGTAGCTATTCGGTCATGGTCATCGAGGGTGATTTCCTCCTTAACCACTTCCGATACGGCTCTGTCGTGCAACCCCTCAAGTGTGAACCTCGAGGGAGGATCCTCTTACGTTCACCTTGATGATTACATCGAGTGGAATTCATCGGGGGTGATTCCTCGGGTTTTCCCCTTGATGTTTGGACACCCGGATACTTGGACTATACCCCTGTTACTTGGAAAGACGGGTCGACCCTGAGGGGTACCCGCCCGAGCTTAATTGCGAGTGATGTGGAGACGGGTTGACCTGGAGGGTGCCTACGAGATAATTACGAGGCGTGGCCGGGCATTCTTAGCCCTTGCCGCAAGTACTCGAGACGGGGCAACGGGGTCACATCTTTCGTGACTCTCTGCTTGTTACGCGCGTTCCTAATCCACTATGATTTGGATATTTGATCCGACGGGCCTCTGGCCTGATAGCACTAACCATCATGTGGGCATAGTATGGGCATTCTGCATCGTATGCATTAGCCGAAGCTTAATAGACGTCAGCGACTGAGCGGCGCGCGCCGGGTTGGACTGGTAAGCACCTACCTTGTTGAAGGAGGTAGCTAGGTGTGCTCACCGGCTGCCCACGCAATGTGCAGGAGTTCCCGGGGAGATGGCCCATGACCCCTGGGTCATAGGTTTAGTCCGGCGTGCTGACCTCTCTATTAAGCCTAGGTCGGGTTGCGGCGTATTGTTTGGCCGAGGCCGGGCATGACCCAGGAAAGTGTGTCCAGCCGGAATTAATCAAGCATGGTGGGTAACTTGGTGCACCCCTGCAGGGAAGAAAACATCTATCGATAGCCTGTCCTACGGTAACGGACACTTGGAGTTGTATCCCGATCGTTACAACTAGAACTGGATAACTGAGATGAGGCATGGATATGAGAAATGGTTACGAGAAATGGATTGTGATGATAACTGGATAGTATGGCTCTGGGATTGCTTTCTCGCAGGGAGTTGAGAAAGGATCTCCGGCCGAGGTTGATAACACTACTACTTTACATTATGTTGATCTGTACTCTTCTATTTGCTGCAAGATGCTTGAAGATGCTTGAAGATGCTAGTCTTCGATAGGCTAGGCCTTTCCCCTTCTTTCTGGCATTCTGCAGTTTAGTCCACAGATACAGCCCTTTTCCTTTGATACAGATGCATACTTAGTTTAGATCTGATGTAAGTCTTGCGAGTACTTTGGATGAGTACTCACGGCTGCTTTGCTACCTCTTTTCCCCCATACCCGATTGTTGCGACCAGATGACGGATCCCAGGAGCCAGACGACGCCACTGATGACTACTACTACCCGGAGGATGCTTACTACTACGTGAAGACCGCAGACGACTAGGAATAGTTAGGAGGCTCCCAGGCAGGAGGCCTTGCCTTTTCGATCGTTGTTGCTTTTGTGCTAGCCTTCTTAAGGCAATCTTGTCTAACTTATGTCTGTACTCAGATATTGTTGCTTCCGCTGACTCTTGTGTATTCGAGCTTATGTATTCAAGCCCTCGAGGCCCCTGGATTGTAATATAAAGATTGTATTATTTTAATTTGTGTCTAGAGTTGTGTTGTGATATCTTCCTGTGAGTCCTTGATCTTGATCGTACACATTTGCATGTATGATTAGTGTACGATTGAATCGAGGGCGTCACAATCTAGCCCCCAACTTCATCCTCAACATCTCGGCGTTTATCGTCGTGTGCGAGGCCTTCCTCCGCATCAGGCCCCACTTCGGCCTATGGCCAAAAACCTTCAATGTCAAACCGAAGGTGGTGAGCGGCCAGCAAGCAGAGTGCGGAGGCCCCATGGTGGTCAAGATGCCTAGTGTCACCTGGCTCGAGGGCACCTATGTGGATACCATAAAGGGGTGGCAATCAGGGTGGTTCTACATCACCGAGCCGTGTGACTCCAACTGGGTGGCGGCCCCCAAATTCCG
Organism: Triticum urartu; assembly: GCF_003073215.2. Lineage (NCBI taxonomy): Eukaryota > Viridiplantae > Streptophyta > Magnoliopsida > Poales > Poaceae > Triticum > Triticum urartu. The sequence continues at coordinate 103,361,121 of NC_053022.1, forward strand.
ATCTGGAATCCCCACGCGGCTCACCTCCTGGAAAAAGAAGGGCATGTCCTGGGGCTCTCCGATAGAGTTGACCGGACTCCAGACCTGCATCCAGAACATGACGAGCAAGAAAATCAAGCTCGTCAACGTGGTCCAGGTTATGCTCTTCCGCCGAATCCTTCCGTGTCAACGGCAGGCATTTGTTTTGTGGGAGTTCGACTCGGCCAAGCACCAGACGCTGCGAGAGCTCTATGACACGATGCACGAGGACGTCTGGAGGGTGTTGTTCAAGAGCACCGAGATCCCTCCCCCTCAATGAGGACCGTGGACTCAGCGCAAAGCGCCGCGCCAATCCGGTAGGCTTTTTATATTTCTCAGGGTATTTATTTGCCCCGGTTTAGTTTTGTGCAGGATCTGAACTTCCATGTCATTAACAGGACTGGATAGAGATGGCGGAGCAGCTCGATAGCCCAACCCCGCTGCCCGAAGATCCTGCAGACACTCTTCTGACGAAGATGTTGACTCCGTCACCCTACGAGGTGCCGGAAAAGACCAATAAGAAGGCCGCGGGGACCCGAAATGGTCTCCGGCGCAAGGTTGTATCGGAGTCATCGGACGATGACTCTGACGCGCACTCCTCCCATGGAAAGGAGGAGGAGGAGAAAAGTCCCCCCCAAGCCGGCGGAGACAAGAAAAGTAAGGCCGACCCATCCGGGGAGGTCGAAGGGTCCAAGAAGGGAAGGACCCTCCTTCCGGACTGTGCCACGACGGCCGCCGACAGCGGCGACGAGTGGCTACCCAGGGACAAGCCCCTAGTGAAGTCGTAAGTGTCCGGACACCATAGTACTTCATGGTATGTTTTATTGTACTGCCTTTCCTCATGCCGAACATGATTATGTAGTCCGTCCCGAGCTCATCTCGACGTACCCTCGTCGAGCAGCTCTTTGGACTCGTCGGATATGAACAGCGGTTCTCTTCCAACCGCTTCCACCCCTCGCCCTACGGACAACGCCGAGGTGTTGTCTAAACAGGTACCGAGCCAAGGGGGGTGGTCCTGGGGGCGCCTCGCGGCGACTTTCCGGACCCTGGGTACCAAGGGAGCGAGGCTCCTACGGGCTTCGAGTTTGGGCCCCAGCCGGACACTGCGTCGGAACCCTCGATGGTTCCGGACTCCGGCAGGCGGTCCCCCATCAAGGGGGGCCAACCATCCGTGCATGTGTCCTCTGTCCAACCAGAGGCACCGGACAACCTGCTAGAAGCGCTTCACAGCGCTTCCATCGAAGAAGAGCACCGCACTATCATGAGTGCGGTGGTCGAGAAGATTCAGTCTGCCAAAAATGGACTGACCGAAGCCTGCGCCAGCCTCCTAACAGGCTTTGAGGTGAGCAATCAAAGTATAAGAAAATATACCACATAGATAGTAGCCCCTGATGCTCTATTCGGCGTTCGCGAAGAAAAGCCGAATAGAGGATCAAATGATAACTCAGGAGTCTAATTAGAGTATGTCTATGTGTATGTGCAGGTTTCACTGCTGGCCGCTGCCGCACGTACTACGGAGGTCGCTGCGCTGAAGCAGGACCTGAAGCGGTCCGAGGACGAGCTCGGCCTTACCAAGAGGCAGCTTGAAGAGAGCAAAGGTAAGAAATACCCCTGTCTATATAGTTAAAAACAAGTTCGGGTGTAAAGTAATAGGATCATCATGGATGTGGAAGGGACCACGACCGAGGTGGCGACCCTGAGGAAGGCGTTGTTCGAGGCCGAAGACAAAGTAGCCAAAGAACGCATTGAATGGGAGAAGCAAGAAGCCTGAGTGGGCGAGGTGCAGCAAGAGCTCGTGGCTCTCGCCAAAAAGAACGAGTCCTTGGAGCTTGACTCTAAGACGCGAGAGTCTGAGCTCACGCAGGTGCTTGAAAGCGTCCGGAGCGCCAAGGCCGAAGCCCACAAGGCCCTCCAGGAGATTGACGCAGTGAAGAAGATAGCAGCGGGTAAGGCATTCGTTATGCAAAGCAAGCACGTGAAGGAGACTTTTCTTTTTCTTACCCGAGTTCGGAGCTCCCCAGGAGCATTTGCAGATCTTCGCCGCAGTTTACTGGATGCCGCGGAGTTTTACCGGGCTGAGGAGGGGAGCTCGACGGAAAAGTTGTTCTGGTCTGAATATATTGGGACCGAACACCCCGTGCCCCTAAGCGACCAGCTGAAGCAGTTGGTCGAGCTTCACAAGGCGGCCGAACAGGCCATGAGGGGCCTTATAGTCCGGATGTGGCCTGGCGAGCCCCTGTCCGGCAGCTACTTCGGCCTGGTGAGGCGGCTTGTGGAAGCCTGCCCGCGGCTTGAAGTCATCAAGCGGTCCGTCTGCATCGAGGGTGCACGCAGGCTTTTTCCCTTGCGAAGGTGCACTGGGCGAAGCTGGATGTCGTGAAGCTGGTGAATGAGGGGCCGCTGGAGGGCAAGGAGCATCGCCGCCCCGAGAATTATTACAAGAGTCTCCTGGAGGGTTCCCGCCTAGTGGCAGATGAGTGTGCCAAGGATGTAATTTTTGAATGAACATGCTCATGTGATCCTGTAATATGGAACGAGTTCATTTGTGCCATGCGACGCTTTCTTAATTTAAAACATTACCTTCTGTGCGGCCGTTTATAAAATCTGAGAGTTGGCCAGTCGTCGGCTTCTGCCCCCATGTAACTAGTACCGGGGTGTTCGGGATAAACCTGAACACTCTATACCCCAATTTTGGGTCCTCCAAGGGAGGTGTTCAGCAGAACGAACCAGGCAATCGGACTATAATGCTTTTATCACTCTCACTTAGCCATAGAAGTCTATGGTTTTAAATCTTGGCGAAGCCCCTGGTATTCGGAGGGCCAAATTTGGGGCGCTATACACGCCTAAGCCGGACAAAGCCGACTCTTCGCCCAAAGCGGAAAAAGTCTTTAAGGACTTGAGACCTCTCGAACAGCGACCAGTCTCTCGCCTTATCATGACAGCCAGTTTTTGGCTTTCTCTACTGGGGTGCTTGTCCGGAAGAACCGGGACACAATCGCAGTAGTTCTCCCACTGCTACCTTAGCCGATATAGCGGAACGTAAGGTACCAAAGCATGGGAGCCGGGCAACCCAACAATTAACCAAAGACATGATTCAGAGCTGATGCATATAATGCTATAAGTTCGGGGTGCCGCACTGTCGAAAGTGTTCGGACTTCTTGCGCCGTATTATGGGGTAAACGAGGACCCCTGGCGAACTGACCGTACCCGAATGTGCGGGTGCGGATTGTCGTAAGTGGACATATAAGAGAAAGAGAGAAACTTAAATAATGCAATGAAAGATTAATGATATGCATTGTTTATTAAATAATACGTCGAAGCGTACTGGTACAAGTAGTGCAATAAGCATAAAGTAGGACAATTCGAATTGTCCTATCCCAGGGCAAGCTACGCATAAATAGTGAAAAGCGGGTATATCAACTATTACTAGAGAGCACCTGGCGGTTCCCGTGTTCATCTTAGCTTCTGGCCGCCTTGGTTGTTGCTTCCGGAATGTGTCCGGCAATCATACTGCCGGAAAGGGCTTCCAGAGAGTTAGGCCCTGAAGGAGAGAAGGAATGACAAAGGTATACAACCCCTAGTGCGGTTAAGCCACAATGCGGGGCATGTCCTGATCGTGCCCCTGCCTATGTCCATGGTATTTTCAATGCATAGTTATGTACGCGCGGCACGGATTTCATCGCTTCACTGGGACTAGGACGGGGGCCGAACTGCTAGGCGAGCTCTGATCGTGCCAGGCGATCCTGTTGCAGCTTGTTCTGGACTCGCTTGAAGGTGTCCGGGGGCTGTGACGCCGAATGAGTGGTCTGCCTGAACAGGCTGCTTTGTGCTTCTGCTGCAAGGGCCGCAGTGTGCTCTTCTGTACGGAGCGAGCGCTCTGTGTTTCCATTTACTGTTATGACCCCGCGAGGTCCTGGCATCTTGAGCTTGAGCTATGCGTAATGCGGCACTGGATTGAATTTTGTAAATGATGTTCGTCCGAGCAGTGCATCATAGCCACTGCGAAACGGGACGATGTCGAAGATTAACTCTTCGCTTTGAAAGTTGTCTGGTGATCCGAAGACCACTTCTAGTGTGATTGAGCTGTGCAATGGGCCTCTACACCTGGGATGACGCCTTTAAAGGTGGTTTTGCTGGCTTTGATCCTTGAGGGATCGATACCCATTTTCGCACTATATCCTGATAAAGCAGGTTTAGGCTACTGCCGTCGTCCATAAGGACTCGAGTGAGGTGAAATCCGTCAATGATGGGGTCTAGGACCAGTGCGGCGGATCCGCCATGACGGATGCTAGTGGGGTGGTCCCTGCGATCGAAGGTGATCGGGCAAGCAGACTACGGGTTGAACTTTGGGGCGACGGGCTCCATCGCATAGACGTCCCTTAGTGCACGCTTCCACTCCCTCTTGGGAATGTGGGTTGCGTATATCATGTTCATCGTCTTCACTTGTGGGGGAAATCCCTTCTATCCTCCTGTGCTCGGCGGCCAGGGCTCCTCCTCATCATCGCTATGCAGCCCCTTGTCCTTGTTTTCAGCATTTAACTTGCCGGCCTAATTGAACACCCAGCATTCTCTGTTGGTGTGATTGGCTAGCTTTTCGGGGGTGCCGTGGCTTTGACACGAGCGATCAAGTGTGCGATCCAGACTGGACGGAGCCGGAGTATTTCTTTTAAATGGCTTTTTCCGCTGAGCGGATCTAGAGCCTCTAAATCCGGCATTGACTGTCGTATCTTCGGTGTTATCGTCGTTATTGCAGCTCTTTGGTCTATTATGACGCTGCCTACCGTTAACATCTTTGGTATCTGAGGTATCCGGGTTCCTCGATGTGTTGTTGCTGCGAGCCAGCCAACTGTCCTCGCCCGCGCAAAAGCGGGTCATGAGTGTTGTGAGGGCTGCCATAGATTTCGGCTTATCCTGGCCGAGGTGGCGGGCGAGCCACTCGTCGTGGATGTTATGCTTGAATGCCGCTAGGGCCTATGCATCCGGACAGTCTACAATTTGATTTTTCTTAGTCAGGAACCATGTCCAGAATTGTCTGGCCGATTCCCCTGGCTGCTGCATTATGTGGCTCAAGTCATCAGCATCCGGTGGCCGCACATAAGTGCCCTGGAAGTTGTTAAGAAATGCATCTTCCAGATCCTCCCAACTGCCGACGGAATTTGCTGGCAAGCTATTCAGCCAATGCCGAGCTGGTCCTTTGAGTTTTAGTGGGAGGTACTTAATGGCATGTAGATCGTCACCACGAGCCATGTGGATGTGAAGGAGGAAATCCTCGATCAATACAGTGGGATCTGTTGTGCCATCGTATCATTCGATATTTACGGGTTTGAAACGCTTCGGGAATTCATGATTCATAACTTCATCAGTGAAGCATAGGGGGTGTGCGGTGCCTCTGTGCCGGGCTATATCTCGACGCAGTTCGTATGAGTCTTGTTTGCTGTATTGGCCTGGCTGGATTTACTCTTGGTGTATCCGACGCGACGATCATCGTCCTGTGTTGGTGCGCGAGCCCGCGTCCTTTATATTGACCTTGCGATTTTTGCCTCACTGTCCAGGATGTCTCGCAGGTCCTCTGTGTTGCCCCAGGCCTTAGTATTTTGGGGTGCGGTCTGAACTTTAGGCTGAAACGCCTCTCTCGCTCGGCCGCGTAATGGCCAGTCAGCCGCATTGTACACTGGTGAATGTGGTTTCAATGCTTCCTCCTCGAGGTGAGGTAGCAACCTGCATTTTGGGTAACTCTTGGACGGGCGGTCGAGTTCATGCTCCTCGGCCGCAAGGACTTCGGTCCACCTGTCTGCTAGCAAGTCTTGATCAGCTTGAAGCTGTTGCTGCTTTTTCTTCAGGCTATTTGCCGTGGCCATAAGCCGGCGCTTGAAGCGCTCTTGCTCGACGGGGTCCTCAGGCACGATAAACTCGTCGTTGCCGAGGCTCGCCTCGTCTTCGGAGAGAGGCATGTAATTGTCCTCCTCCAGTTCTCCATATGCTGCCTGCCCTAGAGGGCTAGCTTGTTCATCCTTCAGCTCTACATCGTGCTAGAGGGGATTGTTGTTGTCTTCGGAACTATCCGGAGTATTATTATCTCCTGTGTGAGTAACACTGCTCTTGCTGTGGCGGGACATAGAGCGGCACCGCTGACATCGGTGCTTGGGTTGCTTCTTGGAGGGGTCATCCTCGGCTGTCTTGTCACCATTGCCTTCTTTGGGGGTGTCCACCATGTATATATCATATGATGAGGTGGCGGTCCAGCACCCTGAGGGCGGTGGTTCCTGTTCGTCTCCGGCTTCGTCGTCCATACCGTCGAAGTCTTCGGAGTCGAAGTCGAGCATGTCGGTTAAGTCGTTGACAGTGGCTACTAAGTGGGTGGTGGGTGGGCAACGAATTTCTTCGTCGTCCGCATCCCATTCTAGCCGGACATAGTTCGGCAAGGGTTCTCCTGACAGGGAGAGAGACCTTAATGAATTTAGCACATCTCCTAAGGGCGAGTGCTGAAAGATATCCGCGAAGGTGAACTCCATGATTGTCCCCCAGTCGGATTCGACGGGCACGGATGTGAGCGGCTCGGAGTCCGTGGCCGGAGATGAACCCAGTGGTTCGGTGGTACGGCTCTCGTAAGGGGTGAAGTCAGTATCCGGCTCTATCGCCCCTGAGAGTGTGGCCTCCATGGCGGGGTCCATCCCTCCGCTCTCGGATGGCGCGACTTGCTCCGGATTGATGGCTGGAGTAGTTGTGGATGCGATCTCCCGAACATTGTCCGACGGCAGAGTTATGTCATGCACGTCGCGACTGTGCGGCGCGTCCGACATGGGCTCGAATCCATCGAAGATCAAGTCTCCGCGGATGTCAGCCGTGTAGTTCAAGTTTCCAAATCTGACCTGATGGCCAGGGGCGTAGCTCTCGATCTGCTCCAGATGGCCAAGCGAATTGGCCCGCAGTGCGAAGCCGCCGAATACGAAGATCTATCCGGGGAGGAAGACCTCACCCTGGACCACATCGTTACCGATGATCGAAGGAGCCATCGAACCTTATGGTGACGGCACAGTGGAACTCTCAATGAAAGCACCAATGTCGGTGTCAAAACCGGCAGATCTCGGGTAGGGGGTCCCGAACTATGCGTCTAAGGCGAATGGTAATAGGAGGCAGGGGACACGATGTTTTACCCAGGTTCGGGCCCTCTTGATGGAGGTAATACCCTATGTCCTGCTTGATTGTTCTTGATAATATGAGTGTTACAAGAGTTGATCTACCACGAGATCAGAGAGGCTAAACCCTAGAAGCTAGCCTATGGTATGATTGTCTGTTGTCCTACGGACTAAAACCCTCTGGTTTATATAGACATCGGAGGGGGCTAGGGTTACACAAGGTCAGTTACAAAGGAGGAGGTATACATATCCGTATTTCCTAGCTTGCCTTCCACGCCAAGTAGATTCCCATCCGGACACGGGACGAACTCTTCAATCTTGTATCTTCATAGTCCAACAGTCCGGCCAAAGGATATAGTCCGGCTGTTCGGTGACTCCCTAATCCAGGACTCCCTCAGATGGCTTCGGCTCTAGCACGGGAGGATCCAGCGCACCAGCAGCACTTGGATTATGTCGACGAGCTTGATATCCCTATCGACCATGCTTTGGATGCGCGTTTGCAGCGCAATCAGCTCGTCCGACGAACACCAGTTTGGGCTCTTCTCGACCCAGGAGGTGAGCCACACGAGAGCGCCGGAGTTGAATTCGGCAGCTGCGGCCCAGGTGGCGTCGCGGGGTTCGGTGATGTAGAACCATAGCTTCTGCCATTCCTTGACAGATTCCACGAATGTGCCTTTTGGCCAAGAAACATTGGTGAGCTTGCTCACCATGGCGCCCCCGCACTCTGCGTGTTGTCTGTCCACCACCTTGGGCTTCGCATTAAAGGTTTTGAGCCATAGCCCGAAGTGGGGGTGGATGCGGAGGAAGACCTCGCACACGACGATGAACGCTAAGATATTGAGGAAGGAGTTCGGGGATAGATCATGGAAATCTATCCCGTAGTAGAACATTATCCCACGGACGAAGGTGTGGAGTGGAAACCCTAGCCCGCAGAGGAAATGGGGGATGAACACTACCCTCTTGTTGGGCTTCTATGTGGGGATGATTTGTCCCCAGGCTGGAAGACGATGGGTGATTTCCTTCGCCAGGTACCCGGCTGCCCGAAGCTCGGCGATGTCCTCCTCCTTAATGGAGGAGGCCATCCACTTGCCTTGACCTCCGGATCCGGACATGGTTGAGTGCTTTCTCAAGACAAGGGAAATGAGAACTTGGGCGCTGGAGCTCAAGAATGGAGAGGCAGGAGGGAAGTGTGGGAGAAGAAAGGGGAATCTTATCTCCTTATAAGGGCGGTGAATATCGAACGCCCCCCCCATTCGCCTTAAAATTTGCCTGCTCCCAAGGGCTGTGTAAATGGCACGGTTGGGTTGCCCGCGCCCGTATTGATGAGAATCACGTGATAAGGGGACACGATCTCTGCTTTGACAAGACGTGCCAATGACAACCGCGTCTTGAAACATGGGGCGAAATAAGTTTCGAAATTATGACTGGACAGGCGTGACATCACATTACTAAAGTTGTTAGCAGATGGGACTCGTGTGTTATTATATTCTCTCTACGGTTGTGTCCGGTGTGTGTTACAGGTCCGGACACGATCATATTTATCCGAAGACTATTTGGGAGTTCGGAAGGAGGAACCCGCCTTGCAATGCCGAAGACAGCACTACGTGCCGGATACCTTGTCATTGAAGCCAGGTTCAGGGGCTACTGAGGGAGTCCTGGACTAAGGGGTCCTCGGGCGTCCGGCCTATTATCTATGGGCCGAACTGATGGGCTGTGAAGATATGAAGACCGAAGACGGTACCCGTGTCCGGATGGGACTCTCCTTGGTGTGGAAGGCAAGCTTGGCAAACAACTATGAAGATTCCACCTTATGTAACCGACTCTATGTAACCCTAGATCCCCCCGGCGTCTATATAAACCGGAGGGTGTAGTCCGGAAAGGATATACTCAATACCGTAGTCATACAGGCTAAACTTCTAGGGTTTAGCCATTACGATCTCATGGTAGATCAACTCTTATAACACCCATATTCATCAAGATCAATCAAGCAGGAAGTAGGGTATTACCTCCATAGAGAGGGCCCGAACCTGGGTAAACATTGTGTCCCTGGTCTCCTGTTACCATCAACCTTAGACACATAGTTCGGGGCCCCCTACCCGAGATTCACCGATTTTGACACCGACACTTACCAGCATGTCATACTTTGATTCGGCGGTATTGTTGGATGAAGCGGCCCAGACCAACAGTATGCGTATGCTTACGTGAGACTGGTTCTACCGACGTGCTTCACACACAGGTGGCTGGCGGGTGTTAGTTTCTCCAACTTTAGTTGAATCAATTGTGGCTACGCCCAGTCCTTGTTGAAGGTTAAAACAACACATACTTGACAAAAAATCGTTGTGGTTTTGATGCGTAGGTAAGAACGGTTCTTGCTCAGCCCGTAGCAGCCATGTAAAACTTGCAACAACAAAGTAGAGGACGTCTAACTTGTTTTTGCAGGGCATGTTGTGATGTGATATGGTCAAGACATGATGCTAAATTTTATTTTATGAGATGGTCATGTTTTGTAACGGAGTTATCGGCAACTGGCAGGAGCCATATGGTTGTCGCTTTATTGTATGAAATGCAATCGCCATGTAACTGCTTTACTTTAGCGATAGTCATAGAAGCAATAGTTGGCGAGACGACAACGATGCTACAATGGAGATCAAGGTGTCACGCCGGTGATGATGATGATCATGACGGTGCTTTGGAGATGGAGATCAAAGGCACAAGATGATGATGGCCATATCATATCACTTATATTGATTGCATGTGATGTTTATCCTTTATGCATCTTATTTTGCTTAGTTCGACGGTAGCATTATATGATCTCTCACTAAATTTCAAGGTAAAAGTGTTCTCCCTAAGTATGCACCGTTGTGAAAGTTCGTCGTGCGGAGACACCACGTGATGATCGGGTGTGATAAGCTCTACGTTCACATACAACGGGTGCAAGCCAGTTTTGCACACGCAGAATACTCGGGTTAAACTTGACGAGCCTAGCATATGCAGATATGGCTCGGAACACTGAGACCAAAAGGTCGAGCGTGAATCATATAGCAGATCTGATCAACAAAGTTATGTTCACCATTGAAAACTACTCCATATCACGTGATGATCGGACATGGTTTAGTAGATTTGGATCACATGATCACTTAGATGATTAGAGGGATGTCTATCTAAGTGGGAGTTCTTAAGTAATTTGATAAATTGACCTTTAATTTATCATGAACTTAGTACCTGATAGTATTTTGCATGTCTATGTTGTTGTAGATACATGGCCCGTGTTGTTGTTTCGTTGAATTTTAATGCGTTCCTAGAGAAAGCTAGGTTGAAAGATAATGGTAGCAACTACACGGACTGGGTCCGTAACTTGAGGATTATCCTCATTGCTGCATAGAAGAATTACGTCCTGAAAGCACCGCTGGGTGCCAAACCTGCTGCAGGAGCAACACCAGATGTTATGAACGTCTGGCAGAGCAAAGCTGATGACTACTCGATAGTTCAATGTGCCATGCTTCACGGCTTAGAATCGGGAGTTTAACGACGTTTTGAACGTCATGGAGCATATGAGATGTTCCGGGAGTTGAAGTTGATATTTCAAGAAAATGCCCGGGTTGAGAGTTATGAAGTCTCCAATAAGTTCTATAGCTGCAAGATGGAGGCGAATAGTTCTGTCAGTGAACATATACTCAAAATGTCTGGGTATAATAATCACTTGATTCAACTGGGAGTTAATCTTCCTGATGATAGTGTCATTG